>NW_015623475.1:113425-114507 GCF_001515625.1 Sinocyclocheilus rhinocerous | reverse complement strand
CGCTCCAGGTCCTCCAGAGGTGGCGGCTGAGGCTGCAGAACCCTCCGAGGTGGCGGCGCTCGCTTTGGCTCCTGGTATGGTAGTGGCACCCAGCAATACACTTTCAGTCTGTCCTGTCAAGGAGGCCGTCTGTGAACTCTCTGCCTGTCTTGTCACGGCTATGGAGGCTGTTTGCCGTCTGTGAACTCTCAGCCTGTCCTGTAATGGCTACGGAGGCCGCTTATGAACTTTTTTGTCCTGCTCTGAACCGGTCATGGATACCCTCAATGAACTTATGTCTGGTCGTGTCACCGATTATGAACTCTTAGCGCAGTCTGCCACAACCAAGGAGGCCATATTACAACTTCCAACCATGCATGTAACTACCCCAGAGGCAGCACATGAACTTTATTTTTGCCCCAATTCAGCCGAGGAAGCTGTTTATGAACTCCATGGAGAACCTAAATGAACTTTCTGTAGGCCCTGCTAACCCTGTCATTGCCAAAGAGACCATTAGTGAACTGTCTGTCTATTCAGTTTCAGTCAATGCCCTTGATTTTGAGCTATCTGCCTGTCCTGTTCCAGCCAATTCAGTTGATTTTGAACTGTCCGTCTGTCCAGTTACCTTCAATGGACCCGATTACGAACTATCTGTCTTTCCATTTTCAGTGCATGAGTCTAATTACGAACTGTCAGCCCTTCCGGCTCTCCCTAATGTATCTGACTTTGAACTGTCTGTCCGCCCAGTTATCTTTAAGGAGACCAACACTGAACTTTCAGCTCTATCAGTCACTGCCTATGAGTCTGTTAATAAACCTTCTGTGTTCCCTGACTTGATCCTTGATGCCGTGAATGCATTGCCTGTCTCTTGTATCTCTGCTTTTCAAGGGTCTCCTGATCAATCTGGCCCTCCGTGGTGGGCTTCTGCTCTGTCTGCTCTGCCCTGGTGGGCTTCTGTCCCGTCTGCTCCGTCCTGGTGGGTTCCTGCTCCATCTGCTCCGCCGTGGAGGTCTTCTGCTCTGCCCTGGTGGGCTTCTGCTCCTCCCTGGTGGGCTTCTGTCCTGTCTGCTCCGGCCTGGTGGTCTTCTGCTCCGCCCTGGTGG
>NW_015623475.1:109545-113393 GCF_001515625.1 Sinocyclocheilus rhinocerous | reverse complement strand
ATTGAGCATGCTCTGGATCGTTGCTCCATCTGCTCCGCCGTGGAGGTCTTCTGCTCTGCCCTGGTGGGCTTCTGCTCCTCCCTGGTGGGCTTCTGTCCTGTCTGCTCCGGCCTGGTGGTCTTCTGCTCCGCCCTGGTGGGCTTCTGTCCTGTCTGCTCTGCCCTGGTGGTCTTCTGCTCCGCCCTGGTGGTCTTCTGTTCTGCTCTGGTGGTCTTCTGCTCCACCGTGGGGATCTTCGGATCCATCTGCTCAGCTGTGGTGGTCCTCAGCTCCACCTGCCCTGCCAGCTTCATTCTGGCTCCCTGCCTCGCCAGCTCCGCCCGGGCTCCCTGCTCTGCCGGTTCCATCATGGTTCCCTGCTCCACCCTGGTTTCCTACTCTGCCGGCATCAACCTGGTTCTCTGCTGTGCCCTGACTTCCTGCTCCGCCGGTTCCTCCTGGGTGCCCTGCTCTGCCGGCTCTGCCTCAGTCCCTGGTCTCTCCACTTCCACGTGGACCTGGCCCTCCGTCCCCCCCCCCCTGTTCCGCCTCCGCTCCACCGCCAAATATGTCACAAATCCTATCCGCGACTTCCAGCGCGAAAAAGACATTCAGCGCTCGGCACGCTCCTGGCGTTTTAAAAAAACGCGGCGCTCCCATTGAGAACAATTGAAAAAATATGCCAGCCTCGGGAAAAAACACTTTGGTTGGACACGCGGCCTTACTCAAAGTTGAACATTCTTCAACTCTCCTAGAACGCGCAGCGCTCAGCGCGAAAAAGATACTCAGCGCTCGGTACGCTCCTGGCATTTTAAAAATGCGGCGCTCCCATTGAGAACAACTGAAAAAATACGCTAGCCACAGGGAAAACGCTTTGGTGGACACGCGGCCTAAATCTCTTTTCTTCGACAACTGGTTCAAAAACAACCTTCTTTTAGTTGGACAGCTTTTTAATTCACAAGGCAGGCTTTAAAACTACTTAGATTTTTTTATTGAAATATAATACTCTGTATCTGCTGATGAATATGCTGTTGTTTTCAATGCCACTCCCTCTGGTGTGTCTTTTCTGATGCAAGGTACTACATTCCCATTGCCATGTACTTATACACTGATGTTAACTGACACAATTATCGGAAGGGTGTGCTTTTCTGCAAATCAACAAAAAACAGTAACACTAAAATTAGAGCTCTTTTCCAGAGAGAGATATCAACAATTCCTTACATAATACCTTACCTGGAATAATGTTGTGAAGAATATACCTTGGGAGAAAGCATGGACCTTGCCTCATAAGTATCTGCTTACTAACAAAGTTAAAGAAATAACATTTAAACTGATTCATAAATGTTACCCAACTAAAGCTTTTCTTAAGAAATAAAAGTCGGATATTGAAGTGAGTTGCTGTTTTTGTCGCTCTGATGAGGAAGATTTCATTCATTTGTTTTAGCAATGTACCCACACTCAGAAATTTTGGTCAGATATTCTGATGTTCATCCATTCGTCTCATTTTGTATGTGATTTTTCTTTTTGTTTTAAGGATGTTTTCTTTGGATTGTTTGACCACTTAAAAGAAGATATAGGAAAATATTACATAATTAATTTGTTTCCTGTTAGCCAAATTTCACATACACAAACAAAAATTTACTTGTTCCAAACATCTCTTTTCCTTATTCAAAGTTGATTTAGAGAAATATATGGAAACTATCCAAAATTATATTAATCCGAAAACAATGAAAACTGTACCTCTTTATTCATCCATTGTGTCTTCTTGAGATGTTAATTCGTTACTTTGTTGTTTTTGTTACCCTGACAACACACCTGTTTCTATCTATTTTCTTGTATTTTTTCTTTTCTTTTATCTCTGTGTGGAATTGTACTTTTTTGTTTTAATTTTCATAGTGTTTAATAAAATCTGATAACATTAAAAAAAAAAAAACTACTTTCTGTTTCAGTTTAATTTTAAAGTATAAGTTGAATCATTTAAATAGTTTAATATTTCTATATTCAAAACTTTATATTTAAAACATTAATCATTTTTATTATGAAATGCATTAATGTCAGCTCCGAGTCTTGTCAAAAAATCGGTAAAAATCCCCAATGCCACATTTGTGTTTTTCTGTGCTGTGCAACGATGAATTGTTGCTGATTTCATTTGACTGCTTATTATTTGAAACAACGTTGATACAACGTTTAATGCTGAACGGTTGAAAACCAGCCGGCACATGACCAACCTTCAACGTTGAAATATGGTTGAAATAATAACAGTTGTTGTTTCAACGTTGAAAAATGTTTAATGCTAAATGGTTGAAAAAGGTTAACAAAAACACTTGTAAATCAACAGTTGATTTTTTTATACAAGATCTGTATGTTGAATCAACTTAATGTCTTCAACAGCATACAAAAGAAATTTCTGAAAAAAAATATATTATTATTAAATTATTTAAGATAATTATTATTTTATTAGCATTTTACAATATTTTGAACATGAAACCTATTCTAAAATCCAAAGGTATATGTTAAATATTATCATCATTAACCACAATAAAACTAAATACATTTCGCTGCGTTACCACGCTGAAACAATTCCTTTTGGTTGTTTTACTTTCACGAGTTCACACTTACATATAATGAACAGAGTAAAGGTTATGCGTATTTGGCGTGCTGTCCGGGGAGAGGGCTCCGAGCTCGGTAATTACTCTCGAGCCCGGGGCTCTCCCCCAGTCCGGGGAGAGGGGTCCGAGCTCGGGTCTAAGCCCGGACCCAGAGCGCTCCCCCCCGCCCCGAGTGTTCCTCCCCGTGCTGGGATAGGAACGGGCAGAAGGTGATGAGTCGGGGTGGTGGAGGGATGCTGAAAGACTAAAAATAATGGAGGTAAGGCTGCTTTGATTATTTATAGAGGTTCTCTCTTGTGCTGATTGGATAGCTGGTGTAATTACTGATGATGAACTGGCCGTGTTAATTATCTGCGCGTGCTCCTCCCGACATTTGTTAATAAAACATCACTTATTGCTTTGATCATGATTGATTAATCTGGCTGTCATCCAGGAAACTGGCCAATGAAACTGTTGAAACAATGAAACGCGCCTTTCTAAATGTGAACATATGACCGTTATTATCGTGTTTCTGAGTGAGGGTGGCTGACTGTCAGCTGCAGCTCGTTGAAACTGCTAGGTCGGTCCCGATTTATTTTATATTTGCCTGTAAAACCAGGCAAATATAACAAAACTGGAACAAAAACTGGAATGTGAACACAAGAAGGGTCAGATGTGATCTGCGAGGTCCTGCAAACATACGGGCAAAATCAGGTAAGAAAATCGCTATCTTTATTACCTTTTAAAAATAGTAAAGTATAACGTTACCAGAGTTTACAAATGGGTAAAGGACATGTAACCTGCAGAAGATAACTGTGTGTGTGTATTTTTGTATTGCTTTATCATAGATGCTAAAGTTAGATGCTCATCTGATGTTGTTGTGTTGCTGGTAAGTTATGTGTTAAAGGGGTCATATGATGTTGCTAAAAAGAACAGTATTTGGTGTAATGAAATGTGTTTATGCGGTTTAAGGTAAAAAAAAAAACATTATTTTCCACATACATTATTGTTTCTCCTCTATGCCCTGCCTTTCTGAAACGCGTCGACTTTTACAAAGCTCATCGGTCTGAAAAGCGAGGTGTGCTGTGATTGGCCAGCTATCCAGTGCATTGTGATTGGCAGAATACCTCAAGCGTGTGACAGAAATGTTACTTCCCTTACCATACTGTGATGCCGTGTCCCGGCCCGAGCGACGAGACAAAAACATTAAAACCCATTACAAACGAGGCATTTGTTGCATCCAGTGGGGACATAATTACTGATTATAATGACTTATACTGT
>NW_015623475.1:108093-109523 GCF_001515625.1 Sinocyclocheilus rhinocerous | reverse complement strand
CTGTGTGAGAAAGGCTGAGACTTGGTTGAACACAACTCGTTCAAGTGTTTTTGCAATGAAAGGTAGAAGGGAAACTGGTCTGTAGTTCTCTAATGGCTCGTTTCCACTGAGCGGTCCGGTACAATACAGTACAGTACAGTACGATTCGGTACGGGTAACCCTGATTAGGCTTGCGTTTGCACTGCCAATAGTACTCTTACTTGGTAGGCGTGGTGTACGCCGGAAAGGAGCGATCGACGTCATTCTCGTGCGAAGAAGAAAGCCGTAAACAACAACGGAGGACATACAGCAGATCCTGTTCTTGCTTCTTGGCATGTGGCTGTTTGTCACAAGAAGACGACAAGCTTTGTTTGAGCAAAGGCTGCAGGCTGCAAGGAGAAACAAAGCCTAAAAATACAGGACAATTGGGGTAATATTAAGGAGCTGGGAAGAGACGGACAACCTCGCAAGTAACGACAAGGCAAGACAAAAACGACGGCGCAGGAGGGTAAGCTAACATAAGCAAATGTTTTTACGTCGTGTTACAATCAGGGGTGTGAAGTAACGAATTACAAATACTCACGTTACAGTAATTAAGTAGTTTTTATCAGTAATTGTACTTTTTTTGAGTAGTTTAAAAATTGTGTACTTTTACTTGAGCTATTTTCCTCCGTTTGTGGTCGTTACATGCTTATTTTAATTAAATTTTTATCCATCAACGTGATTGGATAGAGAGATAGTAATAGGTCTCGTGTAGGCTATGCTTGCCTATCTACACGGCCTGAAATTTGGTGTGAGGTTGCGGGTATTGCATACAGTGTTAACTCCCACAAGTGCCACGTTCGGTAAATTCCCACTCACTAGACGCGCGATCTGCGCTGCCTCGTCTCTCTCTCGCGTGCGTTCTGCAGCAGTCACTTGGATAAGTCGTTGTTGCTTGTTGACTTTTGATGAGTTTGAGCGCATGATGCGTGCTGTGGAAAAAGTGCGTTGGAAACACAAATTGAGGACCAAATCTGCACCTTATTGATGATCCGTGGTGTTAATATACTGCATCTGTGCCCGTGCGTGATGTAATAAAACTGCAGCTAGTCAATAAACGTTTTTTTTTTAACCATTTTATACAATCCGCCTTCATTTAACAAGTGCACTCGCGCATAAACAATTTTCAAGTTCAACACTTTGTTCCGTTCAGTTGTGGATGCTGCTGATTCACCGAGACCGCCGCGGCTCAGCAAAGAGACATGCGCGTGTGTGTGTTTTCCTTTGAAAAAGTTTCCCCAGAAATACCTCGCTATTTAATGCATTTTTCCTTACAAACTGTATTATCAGCATAACAATTCAAGTAAATGTGTAAAAGGTATGGCATGAATGCACATTGTTCTAGAAGGATGGCAAATTCATGCCATACCTTTTACACATTTACTCGAATTGTTATGCTGATAATACAA
>NW_015623475.1:90668-107772 GCF_001515625.1 Sinocyclocheilus rhinocerous | reverse complement strand
TGCCATTTTACAAACATTTTCATGTACAGTTGTGGTCAGAATTGTTGGCACCCTTGGTAAATATGATCAAAAAAGGCTGTGAAAATAAATCTGCATTGTTAATCCTATTGATCTTTTATTTAAACATTTTTACAAAAATATAACCTTTCATTAAAGAATAAGAATTAAAAATGGGGCGGAATCTCATTATGAAATAAATGCTTTTCTCTAATACATGATACATACATACTTCGCTATTTAATGCATTTTTCCTTACAAATTGTATTATCAGCATAACAATTCGAGTAAATGTGTTAAAGATATGCCATCCTTCTAGAACAATGTGCATTTATGTTAAAATTGTAACATAAATTATCAAGTTTAGTTGTTTTTATTTCTTTATTGCAAAACGCTAAAACTGGCACCGTTTTGGAGAGAAATGGGCTCTCATTTTAACCCATATCATGGTGTGTGATGCTGAACTATGAGTTTCTAATGGTGTTTGTATTTGCACTGTTCTAAGCATTAATATTTTATGTGCACAACAACAGCATGCTGTCTCAGTGGCCTTACACATGATTTTAAATCTATTTTTTCAAACTTTACTTTACTTTATTTAAATGGGGATGATTGTACTTAGAATAACTTTCATCTTTTCTTCAACTGAATACTGTTTCCGTGCTGTTTTGATGTATTTTAAAGAGTTGGCCGTCAAAATTAAAACTGCTGGATGATAGATATTCTTCATTCTTTATGACAAACAAGATAATGTGAATTACAGAATGTACAACGTTTTTAAAATTTATAAATTGCGGTGTACAGTGTTTATTATGATGGGGTAGAATCCACAGCTCAGTACTCACTACTCAATACTCATGAGTACTTTTAAATAGGCTACTCTTTTACTCTTACTCAAGTAGTTTTTTTTGGACAAGTACTTTTACTCTACTCACACTACTTTTTTTTTGGAAGGTAATGGTACTTTTAGTTGAGTATATTTTTTCAGTACTCTTTCCACCACTGCTTACTGATGGGTATACAGCAGGGTGCACTTGAAGGAGACGGAGCCGATTCTGGTGGTGTCGGTGTCGATGTCCTTGAGGGCGAACTTAAGCTCTCAGAGGTAGACAACCTCTCGTCAAATCCCTCTGTGGTTTCCCCCTGGCTGCTAGGATCCTCAACTGAAAAGTTGCAAGTCATGTTACTTACACAAACAGCAACAATACTGTTTGATATACAAATACAGAACATGCAGCATAGCAAAACTCAATGGGTACCTAATTAAATCGGTGGACCGTAACTATTTCCTACTTCATCACTGTACTTAAGTACATTTTTCAAGTATCTGTACTTTATGATAGTCTTTTTATTTTGAGTAACCTACTTTACTACATTACAAAGCATAATATTGCACTCTTTACTCCACTACACTGCTGTGAAATGTTTAGCTGTGTAGGCCCATAAAATTTGGACATGTTCTCATGTCTCTATCTCTCTCTGATAATTCATAATTTCAGACTGAGCTCTCACATTAGCTCTATCATTAGACCCATCTGTCCTTAATAGCCATTTTGTGCAGTAGGACTGAAATATTAAATTGCATAAACATTTATAAATTGAGGTTCATTGAGCATTACTTTTAGTATAAGTACATAAAATGAAGTACTTTTGTACTTTAACTCAAGAAAATATTTAAAACCAGTACATCTACTTTTACTGGAGTGATATTTCTTTACACATTCATCACATGTGTACTTGTTTTGTTCCTTGTGATGACTGTGTTTTTTATTTGGATGTTTTGGTTTTAAGAAAAGCCTAAGCTGGGATGAGGGCTGCAAACTAGCTTTATGCTACATGCCCTATGTACAGGGCATCGGTTCTGCTAGCTTACAAATAATTGGGTGCTACCTCACTGGCTAGCAAACAACCAACAGACAATAGGCTTGCTCTAAAGTTTTACATTGAAAGTGAACTTTCCCGTGATCTTTTGTATGCTTTATTTCACAACAACAACTTACCAGCAGACTCCATCATCGACTCCAGCAGAGAGGTGGCCATATCGATTCCGCCACTTCTTCCCAAACTCGCCGGTCAGTGTCCGTAGATGGCGTCCATCATATCGAACCACTTCCAGTTCTTTCTGTTTACACCACTCCGGCTGTTGTGGTCTTTCACCTTACGATAGTCGCTCCGCAGCTTCTTGCATTTAATGCATCATTATCGCGGATTGTGTTCATCAACAACTACAAGGCTCACCAGACGCTCCTGTATTTATTTTAGGTGAATTTAATCATTGCAAGCTGGAACTGTCCTTGCCCGGGTTTGAACAATGCATAAAATGTGGAACACGTAAAGACAGAATCCTAGATAAGTGCTATGGAAATGTAAAAAAAGCTTATGAGGCCAGATCGAAACCACCGCTAGCCAATTCTGACCATTATACCATCCATCTAATCCCTACATATAGGACTATGCTTAAACGTAGTAAACCATATGTGAAGGAAGTAACGGTATGGTCGGATGATGCCATAGAAAGACTTAAAGGATGTTTCCTTTGCACAGACTGGGATGTTTTTAATGATGTGGACATTGATACAATGACAGAGACAATAACAGTCTATATAAATTTTTGTGTGGACGGTGTACTCCCTAAAAAGAATGTTACAATATATCCTAACAACAAACCATATTTAACGAAAGAACTTAAGAATTGTATAAACAGGAAAAAGGTTGCGTTTAAGAACAAAGATTATGCGGGGCTGAAGATCATACAAAGAGAGCTTAACTATCAACTAAAGGAAGCAAGGGGACGACAGAAGGATATTATTGAACATCAGTTTTTAACTTCAAATTCAAAAAAATTATGGAGTACAATGAAGGCTGTTATTAATATGGATTCAAGGAGATCACAGATAGATACAATTGATGATTTACAGAAAGCTAATGAACTGAACGACTTCTATTTCCGGTTCCAAACTCATGATTTCTCTGACAAATGTGAATCTGTTTTAGGTTCTTTGATAGATGATACGGGCACTAGATTAGAGGTAGACCGTTCTAAGGTGCAATCATTGTTCCAACAGTTATGTATAAATAAATCTACAGGACCTGATGGGATTTCTGCACGACTTTTGAAAACTTGTGCTGCAGAACTCACTCCGGTGTGGGGTACGCTCTTTCAGCATTCACTGGACTCGCAGAGAGTTCCTGCACTTTGGAAAAGATCAGTGATTACACCAATCCCAAAAAAGTCACATCCTTCTGAGAACAATGATTTTAGACCCATAGTATTAACTTCAATCGTAATGAAATGCTTCGAGAAATATATTGTGTCCTTTTTGAAAAGTGAAGTTTCCTTAAAACTAGATCCATGGCAGTTTGCTTATAAACAGGGCAGAAGTGCAGAGGATGCAGTTGGAAGTATTATCCATTTAGTTTCTAAACATCTGGAGGACCCAAAGGCATATACACGTCTTCTTTTTATTGATTTTAGCTCAGTTTTTAACACTGTGGAACCTTATTTATTATTAGAGGAATTGAAACATATGGATGTAAATCCTTATATTATAAGATGTTTTTTTTCTTTCTTAACGGGTAGAACCCAACAGGTTAAGGTCAATAAGACGATCTCTGACTTACAATATATTAGTACAGGAGTACCTCAAGGATGTGTGAGTTCCTCAGTTCTCTTCACATTATATACAGATAGTTGTGTGAGCAAATATGATAACCACATTGTGAAATTGTGATGACACCGCTATTCTTAGTTTATTATATAAAGATCAAGGCATTTTGTCTTACCGTTCTGAAATCAAGCAATTTACTGAGTGGTGTGACGCTCACCACCTAATTGTGAATGTGAAGAAAACTGAGGAGATGATATTCGATCCGAAGTTAATTGGCGACCATAGCCCTGTTTATATTCATAACGTTCCAATCGCACAGGTGTCCTCATATAAATATCTTGGTGTTTTTCTTGACTGCTCTCTTACATGGCATGTTCATGTTGAAAGCTTATGTATTAGGCTACAACAAAGAATGTATTTTTTGAGAAGGCTCAGATTTTATGGTGTCAGTAGCAAGATTCTGATGTTGTTTTATCAAGCTGTACTAGAGAATGTGATCAGATACGGTATACTCCTTTGGTATGGTAATCTGACGGTACAGCTGAAATCAAGGCTTGGACGTTTTATTCAAACAGCCATGAAAATCTTGGGCAGGATAGAACCTCTTTATCTCCAGACTCTATATGAAAAGTCTATGCTGAGGGAGGCAGATAAGATTCTGCATGATACAACACACATTTTGAACTGTGAGTTTGTGATGCTGCCATCAGGTAGGAGATTAAGAATTCCAAGATGTAGATTGAATCGGTACAAGAATTCATTTATTCCTTCTGCAATTAAGTTATTAAATAACACTAGGTAAGGTTATTTATTTATTGATTACTTATTTTTTATTTATTTTTTATTGTTTAAATGCTATGTTTTACTGTGTTGTGCATGTATGTGTATATATATGTATGCATATCATTTTTTTATTTTATTATTATTATTTTTTTTTATTCTTTACTATTATGTGTTGTATGTGATGTGGTGGTTGTATTTCTGAGCCTAAGACAAATTTCCCTCAGGGACAATAAAGTGTACCTAACCTAACATGCTGAAAAACCTTTTCGTTTCTCACCATACCATCGAGTTCCCTTTGAACTCTTTCTTCACCAATGATACCCAGAAAGGTCTGCACCTCTCGGGTCGATCATGGGTTATTGCTGCGTGCCGACATTGTATTAATTACGGTGTTGTGTTTCGGCTGTGTATTTAAAAATGCCGCTTCCTGTGTTGTCCTTCCCCTTGTAGCACGCGCAAGTGACTGTTCTCTGTAAACCAATCAGTGTTCTGCAGTGCGTCTAGCTCCACCCTTTAGGTACCGTATTGTTGTGCTAGGTACCCTTATGAAAGGGTCCCAAAAAAGTGGTACGGTATGGTTCGCTATTTTGGTACCATTCACAACTTCTGACAGTGGAATTGGAAATAATTGCGTACCGTACCACTCAGTGGAAACGAGCCATATAAGAGTTGGGTTAAGAGTGGGTTTCTTAAGAAGTGGGGTTATACGAGCCTCTTTTAAATGTTGAGGGAAAAACACCAGTGTGAAGGGATGTGTTAACGATGTGAGTGAGTGCAGGTACAACGGCAGGAGAAATGGCTTGAAGGAGATGAGATGGAATAGGATCAAGCGGACAAGTAGTAGGATGATTGGAAAGGATGAGTTTAGAGACTTCTGAAAACGAGTGCATGTTTGCTGGTAAGATGTGTTTGACAGTTTGTGGTGTGGCAAATTGTGTACTGAGGTATGTAATTTTATTAATTACAAAGTCGTCAGCTGTTAGAGTTGATGAAGGAAGGGCAGGAGGAGGACAAAGGAGGGAGGAAAATATTTTAAAGAGGATGCAAGAGTTAGGCGAATTGTTAATTTTTTTTGTGATCGTATGTCCTTTTAGCAGTGGAGACATTAGCAGAGAATGAAGAGAGAAGTGATCGATATACAGTACATTAGGGTTAGTAGGATTTTGTGATTTGCGCCATACTCTTTCTGCAGCTCTGAGCTTAGAACAATGCTCACGGAGAACATTAGATAGCCAAGGGGCAGAAGAGGTGGTACAAGCTGGCCTGGAAGACAAGGGGCAGACAGTGTCTAAACAAGACGTAAGAGTGGAGCAGAAAGTATCAGTAGCACGGTTAACATCAAGAGATGATAACTGTTCAGGGGAAGGAAGCAAAGATGAAACCATAGCAGATAGCCGGGAGGGTGAGAGAGAGCGTAGGTTACGTAGAAAGATGACGTGTAGGGGTATGTGTTGTGTCAGGAACCATGTTGAGGTTAAGAGTGAGGAGGAAGTGATCCGAGGTGTGCAGTGGAGTAACAAGCACATGATCAGTGGAGCAGTGTCGTGTGTAAATAAGGTCCAGTTGGTTGCCTGATTTGTGAGTAGCCCTGTCCTTTTCCTGTTTGGATATAATAGTTACATTCATTGGTGGTCACAAGACATCATGAGGAAGCTATAAGTTGTAGTCCTCATACAAAAGATCTCTGTGGCATCTCTTGATTAGATTAATCCAGAGCCTCATGATGAGTTGATTCAGTGGCATATCACAGTCCTGTTCATCAAATCCCTACATAGTGTATTAGTAGACATAGGCAAAGTGCGCAGGTTGTTAGGATTGCACTGCCTACAGTGTGTGATGCATAGTTTGCGAGTGGTAGTGATAGTAGGGATCTGGAAACACATAGTAAGAATTGGTTATAAAAACTGAAAACAGAAGGGAAACAAGTAGTAGGAAAAAGAATGATTCAAAAGCGATACTTATGTCCCTTAACTGATCCACCGGATCGCCTTCCGCGTATGACGGATACCGGAAGTGAGAGAAAAGTGTTTATTACGTTTGAAATATGGATATTTTTCTTACAAAAACACATGAATTCACTACAGGAGGCCTTTATTCACCCCCCGAAGCCGTGTGAGGCACGTTTTATTAGGGATGAGCGTGTTTTATTTGACAACTTGTGGACTGTTCAACTGCTACACCCGCTGACTGCAATGATAGAGCTTAGAATAGCCAGGACAATTTTTAATATAACTCCGACAGGATTCGTCTGTAAGAAGAAAGCCATATACACCTAGGATGCTTCGAGGGTGAGTAAAACAGTCTAATTTTCATTTTTGGGTGAACTAACACTTTAATATTGTAAACTTTCATCTGAATACATTAAATAAGTGTTTAATGAATAGTGTTGGGCACTTTGTTTCCAACCCCACTGTTATTGAACTGTAAAGTGAAAATATTGTATGTGATTTGTTTTGCATTCAATTTTCAGTTAAAGATATTTTACAATATCAAAATTGATATTTTATGAGGTTTTATTTTTGGTGTTTTTTATTTATTTATACAGGACAGTACAGAAAGCGCACAAGTGGGAGAGAGTGGAGGGGACGGCATCAGAAAGGACCTAGAGCTGGGACACTTTCAAGGATCACCCAAAGCACAACCACGCTATATGCACAAGGCTGTTGGTTCTAACATTTTAGGGTCCCCCTCGGTAAAAATCACATTCCGCGTTCCCCGTGGTAAAAAAACGTTCCCCTCATTAGAAATCACGTTCCCCCCTCTAAGGCCGGGCCCTTGGAATCGTCCTAACCTCCGGGGGCTCCCCCTTACAGTGCCCCTGATTGCAGGTTCCATTCTTGAACTGTTCAACACATTTTCACTGCACAAATGTACAAATCTCTTGTAATGAGACACATTAGTAAAACATGTTTTCACAGAAACTATAGTTTTCCACCAAAATAAAAGATCAACTGTTTTCAGTCATAAAAGTACAAGGGTTTCTCTTGCAAGTGCAGAGCAAAATATGCATATTATTTTACAAAAACCTTTAAATCTCATTGTATTTGGATTGTTCTCCTACAGGTTTTTAACAATACATCCATGCACAAACGCTGCAAGCTAAAGCTTGGGATTATTTTCATCTGTTTTATACAGTATGTTTACAAAATAAAACTGCTGTTTTACAATTTTGAGCATGTGGTAGCTTATTGAAGTTGATTGTAAAGCCATTGCTGCAAGTCATTTGATTTGTAACCTTTATAATGTACAGTGTTGATCTAAATGCAAACTAGGTTCTAATTGAACATACAGTTGTGTACTATAAATATTACTTTGTTCTTGTTAGATAATCATTCTAACGAATATTTTGTTTTTCTATTATTGAAAATATCACTTTCTGCAAGCTAAAGTTTGGGATTATTTTCATCTGTTTTATACAGTATGTTTCCAAAATAAAACTGCTGTTTTACAATTTTGAGCATGTGGTAGTTTATTGAAGTTGATTGTAAAGCCATTGCTGCCAGTCATTTGATTTTTAACCTTTATAATGTACAGTGTTGATCTAAATGCAAACTAGGTTCTAACTGAACGTACAGTTGTGTATTCACCCATGTTGAAAGGTACAACGGTGAAACAACGTTGCGTTATCAACGTTGATTCAATTTGCAAAATCGACACCTAATTCAACGATAATCCAACGTATACAGAACAACCTTAATTCACCCATGCTGAAGGTAAGACAGTGAAACAACGTCGCGATTTAAACGGTGAAACAACGTCGTGATTTCAACGGTGAAACAATGTCACAATATCAACGTTGATCCAATTTGCAAAATCGAAACATAATCCAACGTTGATTTAACCATGGTACCGATGTTGATTCACTGGTGAATCAACGTTGAAATGCTGGCTGGGGAAGTTTATAAATTTCTTTTTTTTTTTTTTTTGGTACAGATGACATTTAACAGATTGTAATGAGTCCACTGGAGGCGAGCATGGTGAGAACCCAAGTGCAGCTTTTATTTATTTTATTTATTAGCTTTTATTTTAGCAGGTACTCGTCAAGGGTGCCCCTTATTCTCCATTTTCGCTTTATTTATAGAACCTCTTGCTGCTGCAATAAGACAGAATGACAATATATCACAGTTTTATCACACAATACTACTCCTAAAATTTCCTCATACGCAGATCATATATTACTTTTTCAACAAAACCCCAAAACATCACTTTCAGAAAATTTTTTTACTCCTCAACAAATATTCTACCGTATCAGATTATTCCATAAACTTGACCAAATCAACAATTTTACCACTGAATATGAATCCACATGCTCCCTATCGATCGGTCACTTCGAGTTATGTCGAACGACATATGGGGTCTCACTTGGGAGCCCAATCATCTCTGAGTTTAAGAGAAAACGCTAGTGGATTTTGCATGCTGAGCCACTCCCCGTGCACAAGGGTATACAAGGCGACAGCGTGCATCCACTCATTAGATTTTTGCTTCGGAGCCGACTGGTTGTATGGCTGTTATACTCCACAAAGCCATTCATCTGCTGTGTGTCGGGAAGATGTTCTGGTTGGCGGTACGGCGCGAACAGCGGTGTCCCTTTCAGCGATTTCCCCTGGGTGCTTCAACTAAAAGAGCAGATTTCCTAAAAGAGCAAATCACGGACGATTCGCGTCTTTTTAAAGACGCCATTTCGTCCGTGTCATTCTGGTTGCGGTCGTTTCCTGTCCTCTGACAACGGCCATGAGCGTTGTCTTCCGTGTCTGGGCATTCAGCACGCTGAAGTGGATGGTTCATGCCGGCACTGGAGTGCATGACCATGGCAACGCTGCGATCGCGTCTCTCCGTTCTTAAAGGGAAAGGAGCAAACCCCTCTGTAACTACCAGTCCCGGTTTCTCTGCCACAAGCAGAGGACCGCCGGCTAGTGCTCTGGGAGATTTGAGGGTGACAGTGAGAGCTTCTCCGCCGGGCCACGCCCCACAGACCGCTCACTCCTTCCGCAGCGCTTGTCCTGTCCGCACAGGGTGTCCTTGTCCTGTCCTGCTGAGTGATTCTGCTGGGCTGTCTTACGGCGGTCCCAGCATTTCATTTGGTGTGCCGCCGGGGGATCAGATGTCGATTGCAGCATTGGGGAATGGGCTATTGACCTCTGTGGATGAAGATTCGGCGGGGCTGTCCCCCTCGGGTGTTTTCGCCACTGCTGAATCGGACCCAGAGTTGACGTCTGTGCTTGCCCAGGCAGCTGTGAGCATCAGGTTAGAGGTGAATACACCTCCCAGCCCTGAGTGCTCAAAGCTGGACGATTGGTTTCTCGGTTTCTCGCTGCTCACAACCGCATTCTGCTCTGGTTCCTTTCTTCCCGGAGGTGCATGAGAAAGTGACGTAGTTGTGGACTGCCCCTTTTACGGCCAGAAGCCGTTCGTCTCCATCCTCACTACCTTTGATGGCGGGGCAGCTAGGGGGTGCGTCAACATTCCCCAGGAGGAGAGAGCGATTGCGGTGCACCTGTTCCCACAAAACGCCGCCACTTGGAAGAATAGTCCGCGTCTCCCGTCCAAAGCCTGTAAGCTGTCGGCGGCTCTCGCTGCCAAAGCTTACAGTGCTCCGGGCCAAGTTGTCTCTGCCTTGCATGCCATGGCGATCCTGCAAGTTCATCATGCCAAGGCCTTAACAAATGCACGAGGGTAATACCGACCCGAGGTTGACGCAGGAGCTGCACACGGCGACTGACTTCACCCTCCGGGCGACGAAAGTTATGACGCGGTCCCTCGGGAAGGCGATGTCCACTCTGGTGGTCCAGGAGGGCCATCTCTGGCTCAGCCTGGTCGAGATGAGCGACGTTGACAGTGCGCTTTCTTGACGCTCCCATCTCCCAGGCTGCCCTGTGCGGCGACACTGTGGAGGGCTGTGCCCAACAACAGCAGACTGAGGCCATACAGCACATCTTGCCCCGACATGATCTACCAGCTGTCACTGTTCCGTCGCGGGCCGTGTCTCAGCCTGCTCGTCGCCGTGGGCGCCCTCCTGCATCCTCCACACCGGCTCTGCCCCGCGCGGAGACATCATCGAGGCCAGCGTGTCGAGCCCCACACAGGAGAGCAGCGCCCCCCATGTCGCATCCGGCTGTTAAGTCCTCCAAGAAGACGACGAAGCGGCCCTGACACGGGCAACCCGGAGATGTGGGAGACTGCTCTTCAGGAGGTGGCGAGGACAGCGCCGCTCCTTCCCCCGGAGGAGGGCCGGTGCGGAGAATCTTTTGTTTCCTTTTCTTTTTGTTCCGCCGTTTGCTCGACTGCCAGCGGTAACCACATTGTCAAAAAAAGAGCAGTTTCCTTTTCCTCCGGGTTGCAAGGCTCATGGGTCGACAGTGAACGACACATCGCTTCCTCTCCACGCGTCTCTGGCCAGTCCCTCTGGGGACACAGGGAGTTTTGCTGTGATGACTCAGAAACCCACCCAGCGCAATTCCCCATCACTGCAGCACGGCAGGTACGTCGACTGTCCCTTTGTTGCCACTCGTATGGAGTTTGGGAGTGTGGTTTGCGTTGCCCAACCCGTCCTGCTGGCTCATTCAGACGGTTCGACTCTGCTACGTGATTCAGTTCGCCAGGTGACCTCCCAAGTTCAACGGTGTTCTCGAGACTTTGGTGTGGCAGTCCGAGACACCTGTCTTGCGCGAGGAGATTGCTGTCCTGTTGGCGAAGGATGCAATCGAGCCAGTTCCTCCAGCCGAGATGAGGAAGGGATTTTACAGCAGCCTGGTCGAGATGAGCGACGTTGACAGTGCGCTTTCTTGACGCTCCCATCTCCCAGGCTGCCCTGTGCGGCGACACTGTGGAGGGCTGTGCAGTACAACAGCAGACTGAGGCCATACAGCACATCTTGCCCCGACATGATCTACCAGCTGTCACTGTTCCCTCGCGGGCCGTGTCTCAGCCTGCTCGTCGCCGTGGGCGCCCTCCTGCATCCTCCACACCGGCTCTGCCCCGCGCGGAGACATCATCGAGGCCAGCGTGTCGAGCCCCACACAGGAGAGCAGCGCCCCCCATGTCGCATCCGGCTGTTAAGTCCTCCAAGAAGACGACGAAGCGGCCCTGACACGGGCAACCCGGAGATGTGGGAGACTGCTCTTCAGGAGGTGGCGAGGACAGCGCCGCTCCTTCCCCCGGAGGAGGGCCGGTGCGGAGAATCTTTTGTTTCCTTTTCTTTTTGTTTCCGCCGTTTGCTCGACTGCCAGCGGTAACCACATTCCCCCGTTCCCATTCAGCCGAGATGAGGAAGGGATTTTACAGCCTTTACTTCATTGTATCCAAGAAAAGCGGTGGCCTTCGACCTATCTTGGATCTGCGAGTCCTCACAAGTTCCCGTTCAAGATGTTGACGCAGAAACGTATTATCAAATGCGTTCAAGCCCAGGATTGTTTTGCAGTGATCGACCTGAAGGACGCGTACTTTCATGTCTCGATCCTTCCTCGTCACAGACCGTTCCTACCAAAAGTTGCGGAGAGCGCCCTTGCCCCACTATGGGAAGTTGGCATCAGGATCCTCAACTATCTCGACGACATTATGGCCCGATTGCGAGAGGAGTTGTGCGATCACCGGGACCTGGTGCTTCTGCACCTCAGTCAGATGGGGCTTCAGGTCAACCGAGAGAAGAGCAAGCTCTCCCCTGTGCAGAGAATCTCTTATATGGAGTTAGACTCTGTGAGTATGACGGCACGTCTCACGAACGTGCCCAATCGGTGCTGAACTGCCTGAGTTCCTTCAGAGGCAGAACAGCGGTACCACTGAAACTTTTTCAGAAGCTCCTGGGGCATATGGCATCCGCAGTCACAGTCACGCCGCTCGGATTGCTTCATATGAGACCACTTCAGCACTGGTTACACTCCCGAGTCCCCAGATGGGCATGGCGCCGCGGTACACATGGCGCCATCACACAGATGTGTCGCCGACTATTCAGTCCCTGGTCGGACCTTGCTTTTCTACGGGCCAGGGTGCCCTTAGAACAAGTGTCCTGGCATGTCATTGTCACGACAGATGCCTCCAATACGGGCTGGGGCGCTACGTGCAACGGGCAGGCAGCTTGGGGTCCTGGACAGGACCTCAACTGCTTTGGCACATCAACTGTCTGGAGTTGCTGGCAGTGCATCTAGCCTTGCGGCAGTTCTGGCTGCTGCTGCTGGACAAGCACGTGTTGGTCCGCACGGACAACACTTCGGCTGTTTCGTACATCAACCGACAGGGCGGTCTACGATCACGTCACATATCTCAACTCTCCCGCCATCTCCTCCTCTGGAGTCAGACGTGGCTCAAGACGCTGACCAGCTGATCTGGAGTCGATTCGGGGAAGCTCAGGTGGACCTGTTTGCTTCTCACGAGTCCTCCCACTGCCAGTTGTACCATTCCCTGACCCAGGCCCCCTCGGCACGGATGCACTGGCACACAGCTGGCCCCGGACTCTACGCAAGTATGCGTTTCCCCCAGTGAGCCTGCTCGCACAGACACTGTGCAAGGTCAGGGAGGAGGAGGAACAGATCCTGTTGGTTGCGCCCTACTGGCCCACCCGGACCTGGTTTTCGGAACTCATGCTCCTCGTGACAGCCCCTCCCTGGCGCATCCCCCTGAGGAAGAACCTTCTTTCTCAGGGGCTGGGCACCATATGGCACCAGATCTCTGGAACCTCCACGTGTGGCTTCTGGATGGGACGCAGCAGACCTAAGTGATCTGCCACCAGCGGTAGTAGACACTATCACTCAGGCTAGAGCTCCTTCTACGAGGCAGGCCTATATGTTGCTGCTATCACAGCACATCACAATGCAGTGGACGGCCGGTCCCTGGGGAAGCATGACCTGATCGTTAGGTTCCTGAGGGGTGCCAGAAGGTTGAATCCCCCTAGGACACCCCTGATACCCTCCTGGGATCTCTCTGACTGGACTTCAGAAAGGGTCCCTTTGAGTCGCTTGATTCAGTTGAGCTGAAGTTCCTGTCTCTCAAGACAGTGCTCACTTCCATCAAGAGGGTCGGGGACCTCCAAGCATTTTGGGTAAGTGAAGAGTTTTGAAAAGCCTTGTGTTCGGGCCGGCCTACTCTCACATTGTCCTGAGACCCCGGCCTGGATACGTGCCCAAGGTTCCCACCACTCCCTTCCGAGATCAGGTGGTGAACCTGCAAGTGTACACCAGTACTGGTGTTAGCATGCCCGGAGTTCCGGTCAGCCCCAGTACTGGGCTAGGTGTCCATATGGCTTGATTCCCTACGGGTAATCCCATATGTGTTTTCTTCCACGGTAAGGTTTCCCTCTCGGTAAACCAGTGTCTTCCCTTGACAGACCCGCTCTGTCAGTCTCTTCTGGCAGTTGTGGCGTTTTCCATAGACCCCATATGTCGTTCGACATAACTCGTAGTGACCGTCAGATAGGGAACGCCTCGGTTAGGTATGTAACCCTCATTCCCTGATGGAGGGAACAGAGACGTTATGTCCCCATGCCACAACCTTGAACTATTCGCTGTTGCCGGGACACGTTCTCGGCTCCTCAGCGTAAAACCTAATGAGTCGATGCACGCTGTCGCCTTATAGACACGTGTGCACGGGGAGTGGCTCAGCATGCAAAATCCACTAGCCAATTCTCATTGGCATTTTCTCTTAAACTCAGAGATGATTGGGCTCCCAAGTGAGACCCCATATGTTGTTTGACATAACGTCTCCGTTCCCTCCATCAGGGAACGAGGGTAACGTACCTAACCGAGACGATACTAGTATACAAGACACACCATTCACAATAAATAATATTACATATTTAGGAATAAAGATTTCCCAGAACCTGTCAGACCTATTTAACCTTAATTTTATTTCACTGTTAAAAACCATAGAAGATGACTTAACTAGATGGATGAACCTTTCCATTATAGGTAGAATTGCAGCAGTTAAAATATGTATATTACCAAAAGTCCTTTACTTATTCACCATGACTCCTGTACAGCCAACTAAGAAATGGTTTACTTCATTAAATCAAATAATAAGCAAATTCTACTGGAAAAACAAGAATCCTAAGATAAGTTTACAAAAACTACAAAAAAATAAAGCTCAATTCTCAACATTATTACTTAACATCTCATCTACAATATCTTTGCAAATGGATAAGATATGACACTATCCAAAACCCATGGCTAGAGTTAGAACAAGCAGAATGTAAAGACATAATTATATCCGATCTTCCATCACTCACAAAAAAATAAATGAAAATAAAACAAAAACTCTTTACGAATTTGATGATTAAAACAACTCTTACAGCTTGGTGGCAAACTAATACATTGACAAATCATGAGCTCACTCCACACATCAACTCACCTATATGGAATAACCAAGATTTTACGATCAGTCATAGCCTGCTGAACAATACCAAATGGAAGGAGAAAGGCATCACACATCTACATCACCTGTTTCCTGGTAACACCTTCATTACATTTACAGAATTAATGCAGAAATTTAATTTAGGAAAAGAACGATCCAGCAACTCGTCAACCCGCGGCATTGGATAGGCGTCGAATTTCGACACCGCATTCACCTTGCGATAATCCACACCGAACCGAACCGAGCCGTCCGTTTTAGGTACCAAAACTATCAGGCTCGCCCAATCGCTGTGGGATTCTTCTATTACCCCATCTCTAACATTGCCTCTAATTCTGCCTGAACCACTTTCTTTTTGTGTTCCAGCAACCGATACGGCCGGCTGCGTACCACCACGCCCGGCTCCGTCTCATTAGAGGTAGGAGAGAGGGAGACAGAGGGCAGGGTTCCGCCCCCCTGGCACGCCACCATCTGGTCCTCTGCCAGTTGAATGGCCAGGTCCAGCGACACTGGACCCACTGCGCGGTGTTCGTTGGTAACCGCGCGACGAACTGGGGGGGGGCGTACAAATTTTTTGCATATGGGCCCGGGGCTGACTCGCTACGCCACTGGGCTGATGTGTTTTAATTAAGATAATAAACCACAAACTAAACAACCGTTTTAGCCTAAAGGGAAATCCATATTTGTGTTAAACGCGGGTAAAACATATCCTTATTCATTTTGTTAATAAAAGTTCAAAGTTTAATAGGTGAATTTGTCATTGTACTATTTTATTGTATAGCCTATGTTTTCCCCCCATTAATAATAATGTGCCATAAGCATTTAAGTAAGGGGAAAATTCAAAAACCTTTCATTTATTTGTGTTACAAAGCGGGTAGGCCTACATCAGTCTTATTCGTTCTGTTCACAAAAGTTTTATGTTTAATAAGCGACTTTGTCATTGTAGCATTGCTGATGTTGTCTGTGTGTTTTTTTCATTAAAGAGTAATATTGAATCAACCATTAAGCATTAATTTTTTTAAGAATAGGAAAAGCCTAACGTTAAAGATAAAAATAAGCACTACAGATGTGAGGATGCGAGATCTGTTGCTGAGTTAAACGCTCTCTCTTCTCTGCTGTCTCTTTGCTATGTCTGTAGAAATGGTCGTTAATTCTTCATTTGGTTATGGAACAGACATGTTACAGGTAATAATCAAAAACTCATGGCAACAAATTATTTTTTAAGTCAGTTTAATAAGTTAAAACGACTTTCACAGTCAATTTTATTCAACTTAACTCATGTTTAACCGTGGCTTCTTGTCAGGCTTAGGCTACTTTTTTCAATGAATTTTTATGAATATACAAATTAATAAAAATACATTTTATTTATTTATTTTTTGTTACAACTCGTTCATTCATTTATTTTTAATACCGCACCCCCAGCACCCCCATTTTTTCGTGGGCTACACTCCAGGGGGTGCTGCAGCACCCTCAGCACCCCTACTTCCCGCGGTAATGGATATGTCCTGACAATGATAACTGACAATGAGGATGTCCTATTTATTTTTTCAGATACTTATACATTTTGCACAATAGTACCATTATTATTGATATTATTATTATTATTATTATTATTAGTGGAGGAGGCAGTGGTTGTAGTATTGATATTTGTGTACGTGTATGTATAGGTATTGACGGGGTATGTGTATATATATGTGTGTGTGTGTGTGTGTAAGTATATGTGTAGGTATATGTATGTGTATATATGTATAAATGTATGAGGTTATCTATAATAATTTTACAGAGTAGTCCAATATTACTATTATTATTATTTTTATAATTATTATTGTTATTATTATTATCACTACTGCTACCGCTGCTTCCATCCCTATAGCCACTACTATTATTATTAGGCGTACTATTATTATTACTACTATTATTATTCCACTAGGACTTCACTTTTGTCCTACAAACTTAAAAGTAGGCCATCATCTGTCAGTGCTATTATTGAATGTTTGATCGGTTTCCATCTACATAATGACTATGAAATTAGAGCTGTTCCTGCATTAAAGGTTGTTCATGGCACACTGTTCTGCGGTTACTCAACCAAAGTCCAACTACACTTTAATGGGATATGTTTAAATGCTCATTATATTGATGATCACATCTATTGCTCTTTTTGCTGTATATTATATTATAATATTATTACTATTTAAAATGTCTACATAATACATAGTGCAGTTGCATCTATAATCTCATCTTTTGCCTCAATAACACAAGGAAATTTGATTAATAATAATAATAATAATTACTATCACAATTCACAAAACTAAACTACTGTACAAAATATAAAGACATAAAAACATGAACATGAAACAAAACCCAAAACCCATGTTACATAC
>NW_015623475.1:86051-90658 GCF_001515625.1 Sinocyclocheilus rhinocerous | reverse complement strand
TAGGGTTGACAGGAGGATCTGGTGGTTAACGGTGTCAAAAGCAGCGGACAGATCCAGCAAGATTAGTATTGAAGATTTGGAATCCGCTCTTGCCAGTCTTAGGGCTTCAACAACTGAGAGCAAGGCAGTCTCGGTTGAATGTCCACTTCTGAAACCAGACTAGTTGCTGTTGAGGAGGTTGTTCTGTGTGAGAAAGGCAAAGACTTGGTTGAACACAGCTCGTTCAAGTGTTTTTGCAATGAAAGGAAGAAGGGAAACCGTTTTGTAGTTCTCTAAAAGAGATGGGTTAAGGGTTGGTTTCTTAAGTAGTGGGTTATACGAGCCTGTCTAAATGCTGAGGGAAAAACACCAGTGTGAAAGGATGTGTTAATGATTTAAGTGAGTGCAGGTACAATTGCAGGAGAAATGGCTAGAAGGAGATGAGATGGAACTGGATCAAGCGGACAAGTAGTAGGATGATTATAAAGGATGAGTTTGGAGACTTCTGACTTCTGGAGAGTGGAGAGAAGGATGTGAATGAGTGTATGTTTGCTGGTAAGATGTGCTTGACAGATTGTTGTGTGGAAAATTGTGTACTGATGGTTTTAATTTTATTAATGAAGAACGTGGCAAAGTCGTTAGCTGTTAGAGTTAATGAAGGAGGGGGAGGAGGAGGACAAAGGAGGGAGAAAATTTTTTTAAAGTGCATTACGTCATCACAAACACGCACAGCACATGATAGAAAATAGAACGCGAGTCAATAAATTGTTTATTAATTTAGTGCTATTATGTCCAACACTTTTTTGGACATAATAGCCGCTTTGATTGCACTCGCAACGCATGAATACACTGCAGGCTCACTCCTGCCCGAATCCAAGGAAAATCATCAACACCATTATCTCTTACATGTGTTTTATTAAAGTAAATACATTGTAATTGTCTAAAATGCATGCGCAGGTTACTTTACTTCCTGAGCAAGTGTGCACCCGAGTCAGTGTTGCTTTCATATTCATGCGAACCGCGCTACAGTTCGAGTGCAACCAAACTCAGACCACCTCCTTCAGGTAGTCTCGGGTTTGGTACCCCGGTGCGCACCCACGTTCGCATGACAGCTTTCACACTAGCCAAACGTATCGAACTCTGACGTCAATCGAACCCGGGTGCACACCAAACGTGCTAGTGTGAAAGCGCCCTAAAACAACCAATCAGAACATGACACATTGAACAAAGGAACCAAAAGCAGGATCACATGAGGGCAAGGGAACCACATGACAAACCAGGAAACAGGACTAAACTACAAAATAAAAGACATGAAAACATGAAAATGAAACAAAACCCACGTTACATAAAGTAAAAAAATGGCATTACAAAGGTAAAAAAAAGAAAAAAATTCAAATAAGTCAAATATCGCCTTATAATGGGAAAGTTAATTTCTGTCATTGATCAGAAGTGTTCCTAAATTATAAGTAGTAGCACAAGTGCTCCTGAAAAGAAATATAAACATAGAGTCCTTAAGAATGTAATATTACCTTTCTAAAAACTAACTGCATACATTTATGCAAAGTGTAATCTATTAAATATAAACTACAAATCATGCAATACTGTACCACTGAATAAGAAGTGTTTTGAGGGCTAAGCTAATCAGGCCAATGAGAGACAATAACTAATCATTCTTTTTATTAAATCATTTTTTTATTTCACTGATCAATCTTTATTTTATTTTTATTTTTTTTATTAAACACAGGATGTCATTAATGATGCTTACATTAATGTGCAAATTCACACACAACGTATCTTTAATTTGGCCATAATTTCAGGTGCCTGTCTTAATATCCAAGGTTTAGAGAAAATATGAAATCAGTTTTATGTTATTATAGAAGGTTTTATAATTAAATACATCCGGAGGGTCATCTAAAATGACCATTATTAACCACATTGTGTTTGTGATTTTTAATAAAATTTTGCATAATTTGCACACTTTTTTTGGTCACATTAGCGACATACCAATAGCCATGAAAAAGAGACCAATTTATTTTGGATATGATTTGCATTTGTCAATTGAAATGCATTAGGCAATAATTTCTTACAAGCATGCTGCTTAGATGATGATGATGATGATGATGATCGTAATAATAATAATAATAATAATAGTTTCTTTTTAATTCAGCTCAATTCTAGATGCCTCATTCGACCACTCCAGCATGTGTCCGCCATCTTGTAACAGGCAACTTGACAATATTCACCATAATAATCAATGAATATTCGAAGATGCCACAATCCTGCACACTCTGGTCGCATATAGACACTTGAGTCTTAAAAACTTTTCAAGAGAGAGAGAAAAAAGTTGTTTTTTTAATATGCTGGTGCTTTCTAAGTTGCAGCGCATTGAGCTCTCTCAGCCACCGTACTCGAGGGTTCGCAGACCATCGGCTGTGCAGGATTGTGGCATCTTCGATTTTTTTTTTTTTATTATTGAATGCTTGAAAAAACAATAACAATTGTCATCAGTCAAATCATAACAATACAACAACAGTCCAGGGTCATTCAGTCCAGAGGAAGTGCCACGTCCTTTAGCAAAGCCATTGTTCTTACTGCTTTTAAAATTGTAGAGAATTCAGTAGATTCAAAACACATTTTCATTTCAAGTTTGAATCTCAAAAAAAGAGGTTTTCATTTATAAAATTTACATTTATGAATATGATACTTAGCTAACAGGAAAATAATATTTATGAAATAAGTAACATCTTTTTTTTTCACATTCATGAAAACCAAAAATTACATTTCTATAAATAAACTCAAAATTAGGATTCAGTTGATAAAATCAATTATGTCACACCAAAATGATGTTGTGTAAGAGTAATTCCAGAATAAATGTAAAGATGTTTCAGGGTTTTCTAAACAGAAAGAACAGTTGGTATTAATATCAGTCTTAAGTCTTTTAAGAGAGCACTTATACGGGTAAAATCTATGAATCATCTTAAATGTAATTTCTCTCATTGTGTTAGTAATAAAGTATTTGTGAGGTAATGGCCAAACTTTTTTCCAGGGAATTTCACTTACAAAACCATTCCAATAAGAGATAACATAAGGCACAGAAATAGACTCCATCTGAAACAAAACTCTAATTTTCTTATTGTTTTTTGATTTAGTTGACAAAAGGCACTGTTTGCCTACAAATGTTTTACAAAGATCCACTGAGTGACAGGAGACTGGAAAAGAAAGACCTCTAAAAAGCATGAGAACTCCATCATGTGGCACTGCATCAGCAACAATCGCAAACTCTTTTGGACTAGCAGGAATTCCATGCTTAACTAAAAACTAATTACAGATTGAACCATTTTGATTGAAAAGTTGAGACACAAAAATAATACCATTTTAAACCAATTTTCAAAAAAAAAAAAAAAAAGAGAGAGAGAGAGATTTGTGTTTATAAAGTAGATTCTTATTATTCCAGATTAGATATGAGTGAGGTGTAAAATTGTTTAAAAATGAGGGACCAAGCTAACATTAGCCTATGAAAAAGAGATAATTTGATAGGGATTTTCATGATGTTATAATTACAGATTAATAAGAAACTTAAACCACCTTGGAAAAAAAAAATTACATTAGGGATCAGATTCAATTCTTTATCCAATTTATTTTAAAGGTGTTGTTTAAAGTGGTAAAATCAAGAAATTTAACCCCCCTTTCTCAATGGTGTTCCTAAGTACAGATTTTCTAATAAAATGTTTTATTCTTCCAAACAAAGTTGAGAAGCACTGTATACATTTTTTTAAAGAATGGCACTGTCAACATTCAAAGAGAGAGCGGCATATGTTAACCTTGACAAACCTTCAGCTTTGGCTAGTAAGATTCTTCCCTTTAATGAGAGATCACGCTGGAGTCACATATTCAGTTTTTTTCTGAGTACTCTCAATAAATTAATTAAAATTTAAGGAGCATGTTTCTAATTCATTTTTTGTTATAATAATACCTAAATAAGATACCTGGGAGTTTATTACATGTTGTTTTTTTTATTATTTTATTTTACAAGAGAACTTGCGAAATCTTGATTTACAACTAACGCGTAAAATAGAAAAAAAAAATGCATAAACGCATCTCCGTCTGTTTTGTCTGTGTAGCCTATAAGAATAGGCCTATGAAATTTTACTTGAATTCGTAGTTTATTCTTACTTTTGGAAACCTAATTGTTTTATTATTATGATTATTATTATTATATTATTTCTGTTGTTTCTAAAAGTAGTAATTTTGATAAGTCAATAGAAAAAATATAACCACACACACATTGTTTGTCCACAGAATAATTACACATTATTAAATAAAAAGCGTCCCCGCACGAACCTCTACCTCCGCCAGTAGGACCGCAATTTCAGAATTTTATTTTTCTTTCTTTGCGCTCCTCATTCTCAAGCATAGAAATTCGGATTTTAGCATGTGCTCTTTTATATGGTAATGATATTAATTAGGGGTCTTTTGCAAGGCGGAGATCTGACACCAGTCAGCTGCGCACAATTTCAAGATCATTTGTGATTTATAAATGTCACATCTGGAAGAGAGGCGTGGGCACGTTCGTTTTCTCTGAATCGCACTTACGCACTTTTGAGAAATGATCTTAGAACAAATTTAGG
>NW_015623475.1:73207-78079 GCF_001515625.1 Sinocyclocheilus rhinocerous | reverse complement strand
GATTTTAGCATGTGCTCTTTTATATGGTAATGATATTAATTAGGGGTCTTTTGCAAGGCGGAGATCTGACACCAGTCAGCTGCGCACAATTTCAAGATCATTTGTGATTTATAAATGTCACATCTGGAAGAGAGGCGTGGGCACGTTCGTTTTCTCTGAATCGCACTTACGCACTTTTGAGAAATGATCTTAGAACAAATTTAGGTTGTTTATACGCAACGTTTTATAAATGAGGCCCCAGATCTCTGATTTGAATATTACAAATTTCTCACAAAATACATTTTTTGATGGACATCAATTCACACTTTGAAAGGTTCAAGAACAGGCCTGATGCTTTGGAGAGTTATTGGATATACTTTAGTGCTAATGGGACTTGGTTAGCATCTTGCAAAAAAGTGTGGTATCATCAGCCAGTTGACTGATGAGTATCTGTTTGTCAGCGATAGAGATACCATGAAGACCACTATTAGAAATATAAGAAGTGAATATCTGGGAAACTAGTAAAAATAAATAAGGGGATAATGGACACCCTTGCCTAATACCATGACAGGTACAAGAAAAATCTAGAAGTACCATATTTTAATTTAATTGTGCTACTACAGTTGTAATATAGAGTTCTTACTGCCTTACAAAAATATTCAACATAACCAAAATTTTCCACTGATTTAAAAATAAATTGATGTTCAACTGAATCGAAAGCTTTATAAAAATCCAGGAAAAGAATAAAACTATGTTCCAGCAAATCACTATAATCCAATAAATCTAAAACTAAAACTAATCTTATATTATTCATTATATGTCGGTCCCTCATAAATCCAAACAGAGTCTCATCTATAACGGTAGCCAAACAACCTTTAAATCTTTCAGCAAATATTATGGCAAAAAATGTATAGTCATTGTTAAGGAGTGTGATGGGTTGCCAATTAGTTGGTAAGATCTTTAGGAATTAATGTTATGATACCTTGCATCAACATAGGAGGTAAAGCTTCTTTTTCAATACTTTCTCTAAAAACATGAGTTAAAAAGGGAGTAAGTTCAGCAGCAAATAGTTTGTACAACTAAGCAGTAAGTCCATCACACCCTGGGGACTTATTGTTTCTCAAACTCTTTATTGCTCTTTGCACTTCCTCAGGAGTAACAATGCTATCACAAAAATTTCTAACACTTTCATATATAACCTTAACATAATTGACTGAGTCTAGAAATGAGGATGTTATCTGCTCTGAATACCTTGAACTACAGAGATTTTTATAAAAACTGGCACTGTAGTTTGCTATTTCCTTTGGATCTTTAAAAATTTTGCCATCAACACATATTTGCTCAATTGTTGAGAGGGTAAAATTACGCTTTTCAAGTTTGAAAAAAAAAATTGCAGAATTGAGTTCTCCCTCTTCAAGCCATTTTTTCCTGGATCTTATATAAGCACCCCTAGCCTTCGATAAGTATAACTCATCCAATTTCATTTGCAAAGCTGCAATTTCAGATTTTTCCTCCAGAGACATCCAATCAAAATTACTAGTTTGAGAATTTCTTCCAAGAACCGTTCTTTTTTGGCCAAAAGTGTTCCAACTTTTCTTAACGTCCTGAGACCCTGCATCCTCATATGAGGACATTATATTTTAGTGAATTTCTCTGAGACTATACATGCCAGTTTTAAGTCTGGATGTCCTGTACAGAGCACATTCAGGGCTTTTCAGAGATACTAAATGTTTGGATGTTTCACTATGACCACTCCCTCTCCTTGGTCTTCAAAAATTTCTGATTTTAATTTAGTGAAACTCTTATGGAAATATGATAATCTTTCTAAAATAATGTGGTTAATCACAGTTCTTTCATGATTTAAGAGGAGGGGCAAATAATTTTTCACGTAGGGAGGTAGGTTTGGACAGCTTTTTTCCCTTAATAAATGAAATCATAATTTCAAAACTGCAGTTTGTATTTACTCAGGTTATCTTTGTGTAATATTAAAATTTGTTTGATGATCTGAATCTTTTAAGTGTGACAAATATGCAAACAATTAAAAAAACAGGAAGGGGGCAAAAACTTTTTCACACCACTGTATATAATGAGAAACCCTGTTTATGGACATTTTACACACATTTTGCATAAAGAAAAATGGTATATCAAATCATTCTGTTATAACATAGTTGAGAATCATCTTTATACAAAGTTTGGTAAAAAAAAAAAAATCCTGAAAAATAAAAATGTATTGGCGATTTTAAAAAATCAATTGTTTTTGCCAATGCATGTTCATTCATGTGTGTGTTTTTTTTTTAAATTGAGTCCTGATGTCCTCTACAAATGACGTAGCATAACTTATGAATTAAATATCATTTAAAATTTTTTTTTTAATGCTCTAAACAATGTAACGACACGAAAAAAAACCTAATTTTTTCCTAAAACATTTTGCCGAGTCTCAGGAGGTTAAATAATCACCAATCTCAAACTTAAGAAGCTCCCAAATGAAACAAAATGAATTTTGAATTGTGGCTGCTTTCCAATAGTTAACAATTAATTCTTTAATTTTATCTTTTACATCTGCTAATTCTAACAGCGAACTGTTAAGTTTCCACAAAGATGCTCTGCATTGGCCTACTACATAATCTGCCATTAAAGGGGTCATATGATGCGATTTCAATTTTTCCTTTCTCTTTGGAGTGTTACAAGCTCTTGGTGCATAAAGAAGATCTGTAAAGTTGCAAAGACTAAAGTCTCAAATCCAAAGAGATATTCTTTTTAAAAGTTAAGAGTCAACCACGCCTACCTAAAACGGCTCGTTCTAACACACCCCCACATACCTACGTCACGATCTCGGAAGATTTGCATAACGCCGCCCAAACGTTCACGCAAAGAAAGAAGGCGTAACTTTTATTCTCGCTGTAGTATTGTTGCTGCCGCCATGTCGTGAAGACGCTGTGTGTTTCGTTATGAAAGCAAAACTACTTTGTTTGGCCTTCCAAAAGAGGACGATATCCGCTTCGTCATGCCTAGAGCTGGTCCGTGTTGGTCGCTGAGAAAATACATCAACTTCGCGCTGTGGATCGTCGGATTGGCTTTCACCGTGGAAGAAACTGAGTCCAGCCCGGGGTCGTCACATGTGGTTGCCGCAAGCCCGCTCCTTCGTCGAATCTGCCGACCTCCGCTCATTCGACCCCGCCGACCGCCGCTCACTCAAACCCGCAGTGTGTGACGCTGCATCCCATAGAGTAGACTACAATGCCAGCTGTTCTGACTCACAGACTGTAAGTACGTTTTTTACATATAAAGAATTTGCCACTACACTGCTCAAAACTCGTGTTCGAATCCGCATAAACATTTAATTACACCAAATACACCAAATAATGTTCTTTTTAGCAACATCATATGACCCCTTTAATAAAAGTAGTTTTGTGGTCCGTAGGGCTGCCCTCGACTAAGGATTTTTCTGGTCGACTATAGTCGTTCATTTTAAGCATTAGTCGACTAATTGCACGTTTATTAATAAACCATTTAAATCATTATAATGAGCCTTTAATTGCCTACATAGCTTAATAAGCGCTCAAGCACACGCATAAAGCTTGCCACAGCGCACCGGCAAAGGTAATGATTATGAATGTGTCAGTGAAAAACAGTAAGGAGACTGCATTAACATTTAAATAATTTGATAATGTTTATCAAATTATTAATAGTGATAGTGCTTTCTTTGTTTTCTCCAGGTTAACATCAGATTGAGCGGCCCTGTAAAGTTGCTTATACTATGGCGGTAAAGTTAGTTTGACGTTTGACATTCATTTTTTTGCCAATTAAACTCTTTGTGGCTGTTGTTTTGAGCCCAAACTAACTCAGACAGACATAAATATATGCCAGCATGCTCGTTTTTTCAGACGCTTGCAGAAAAAGGCTTACCGGTTAATCTTTTTCAAGTTTCCATGGTTGGTAGATGCACCGGGGACCAGATTATAGCACTTAAAACCTGGAAAAGTCCGATTTTCATATCACCTTTAACTTAAATATTTTTGCCCTTCCAAAATTTTGTTAATTTGATTTTTTTTTTGGAGTCCCACTAACTTGCAAGATATGTTTGAAGAGTTTCTAAAACTTTTCTAATCAAATGAGGTTAATTCAATTAACTTAATTGGTGTATAGTAAAGTGATTTTTGTATATTCCTGTAATTAAATTTGTTTATTGAATTCATTTGGATTAACAGTTCGATTTCCTTGTTTGAACAGAAGAGAACATTCATTCAGTACTTTATTTAGCAGACATCTGGATGAATTGAGACATACATTGCTGTGCTTAATACTATACATAAAAACAAATCAATACCTGAACACCACAACACATCTCAGGACTGCACATCTGTAAATAACTTTCATCTGTAAATAGCACATATGTACATTCACAATTCTGTCTATTGACATTTTATTTTTCTCTATATTTTATTACTATATTGTTATTTGTAATTTATTGTCTATTCTCTTTATTATTAGTGTTTTTATTACCTTAAAGGGGTCATATGATGCGATTTCAAGTTTCAAGCTCCATTTCGTTTAGATGTTAATGAGCTCTGCTGACCCCGCCCCTCTCTTCCGAGCTGCTCTCAGAGAGACCGTTTACTTTAGCCGCATTCATCGTAAAACTTGCTAATTAGCAGATTATTAGGAAAGGCGATTTGAATAGATTCATTACAAAACATTATACTCACTTCTTCTGTAGATGAGGCTGGATCATGAATGATTCGCGCGAACATAGACGCATATATGTAGATCGGGGGTGCATTCCCTTCAGAAACAATGTAATCCACTGCCAGTTCAACGGCTCAGATGTCGGGAGTAAATGACAACTGCTATGTTCATTATTACATCCAACAACAAAACACCTCAATCGCTTAG
>NW_015623475.1:50849-73098 GCF_001515625.1 Sinocyclocheilus rhinocerous | reverse complement strand
TCTGAGATCGGCTTGATTTGAGAAAGGGGAAAACATTTAACGAGATAAAAAAAAAAAACCACTGGGTGGATTTTTATCATTATAGGGTGGTTGTGTACACACACTGCCAACACACATTTCAGTTCAAACAACTTGTAAAAGTGCATGTAGCATCCTGTGACCCCTTTAAATTATATATATGTCTGCACTATGTTGGTACTTTCTGTACTGGAAGATCCTAACACACTTGACAATAAAGCTCTTACTGATTCTGATTAGTTAATCACACACACGCACACACAAGAAGGAACACAGCATAAGTATCTCTTTAATTCAAATTTAATAACTTCAAAAAATGTAAAGGAGCTATAATTGTATATTACTTCAAGATTTTTTTCACATACAGAATTTGTCAGAGGAAAAAACAGATATGTAACATCTCACACCAAAAAAAAAAAAAAAATGATACAAGCAGAGGGAGAAAACAATGTACATAAAGTTAATAGCCCTCAAACACAGATGAGAAAACAAACACTTGAGATATTCAAACATAATCCAGGTTGGTATTTTTTATAATGAGAATTACCATTACATAGAAAAGGTGAGATTCTGTGAAGACTAAAAAGCAACCACACATTCATTTAATTCAGCTGGTTCATTCTCGTTCTAAACATTCTAAGCTCAACTTACAGAATGAGAATATTGGTGCTTGTTCGTGGAATGCTGGGTGGGTGTGAAAGCCCCTAGATTTACTTCTCAAACACACTGGTCTGATCAGTTAAAGGCAGGTGTATAAGGAAGACTACAAGTGTGCGAGTTTGTGCGCGTGCACACATGTCAGAGAGAGAAAGTGTGTTTTTGGACACATTAGTGGCCCTTATACATTTACTGTATAGATGCTTGCATATGGCAATATCATGGGTCTCATCTAGCCGAAAGAGTAAGACACACAAATTAAAATGACTGACATAGCGCATTAGATGGCTGAAACCGATAAGTGAAGGAGGTGAAAAAACAACCACACGTTCATACAAATCATATAGAATTCTCTTCACAGTAAAGCATTACAGAGTTACACCTGACACACTGGTCTTATGTTGATTTTTGCATTATTCAAACAGCAATTTGTTAAAGATTTTAAGAATTGTACTGTAAATAGAATCTCTCACTTTTTCCTAAACTCTAAGCATAAAACAAGTCTACTAACCTGTGCATGGTTAAACAATGTTAAATTCTATAACCATAAGATCAGAAACTCCTATCTGACTGGCAGCTTGTAGTCAAATGAGAGGATTTCAAAGTACACATGGTTCAGAATATGTGCTTCACAGATGTTTAGAAGTTTTAAGGGATGGTAGCTTGATATAGGATTTCCGTAGAAACCCAAATTGCATTTAAAGTTGTATTGTATTTACGCCACGCTAAAACCATCAACCTATAAACTTAACAGTTCTAAAATAATCCTAAAAGTTTTCACGATAAAATGTCATTTTTTTTAAACCATCAAACAAAATATTACTTGTTCCTCCTTTACTTTTTTACTGTTATTACACTTCCAGAATATTAGTACACTGTAAATGTATCATATTACGATCAGCATTCTAGGAATGACATGCAAAAACTAGTTGTTAAGTGTAACAATCTCCTTTTCCCTAAAGTGTCCTGTCCATGAGATCAGGACTAATAAGGCTAAGAAATGAAGGAGAGGGAGTATTTTTAGACTATTGGCTCCAGCATGATTCAAACAACCGGTGCAAGTTAAATGTGAGTACATCCACTGTCCTCAGGTAAACTTCACCTGGAAACAGACATATTCTCACAGGACATTAAGCAGGTGAGACTAGTTTATTGTGCAGGTTGTCAAACATGTTAAAGTCACCTGGATTAATGGACATGCTCTCATCCATTTATTGAGCATATTGTTTTAAATTCTGATTGATATTCTAACCTGAACAAAGTCTTTAAGGAGCATGTTTCACTAGATTGTGTAACCTCACTCCATTTCAAGATTTTGCTAATAGAAACTGTCAAACAAAAGAGGCAACCCCCCTCCCCCCCCAAAAAACTAACTTTTCTTTCCTTTTATAATACAGAAAAAATAAAAACAAATTGACCTATTCTGTTGGAGCAACGATAAAATTCACTACAAAATTTACACTGCCCCTCTTCCAGTAAATCTGTCTTTAAAGAATGCTTTGACCTATTAATATACGAATGACCATTCCAAGCACTGATAGGCTGACTGCATAGGAACTGATCAGCAGCAAGTCTGAGGTTCGATATCAAGGCATTTCCACAAAGCCAAAATTCAAGCTAACACTAGTAGTAAGCACTGAAGCAGTACTGTGACTATTTCACTAAACACTTTGCCATTTTCAAAATGCAAGTCTAGCTACACACTAACAATGAGGAAACAAGCTTGTAGCACCCAAGAAGACTTAACCCAGTCTCCTTAAACATTTTATGATAAATAGAAATTCAAATAGTAAAAATTTCTTCTAAATTATTGCAGAAGCCCTCCCACTGACCTAACAACAATTCACCAAGAGGATGAGCTCCTAGTGATATGGCAGAACTAAGTGCATATATGTAGTTATGTGCAGTATTTGAGATGTGTAAGTGGGCGCATTCATTTCAGGCTCTTTCCCAATCTGAAGAACATGTATTGCTTAGTTCAGCATGCAGTCCATGGGAAATGTAGAAATGCACGGTAAAGTGTGAGCTCCTTCGGACACTCACACAAAGCACAATCGGCCTATGAACTGACCAGCGACTCAGCTGAGCGCTATGGCAAAGCAGATTCAAGCCCTTTAACAAAAAAAACAAAAAAAAACTACCACCACTAAAATCCTTTTAGGTAAGGATATCTTTTATACTCTTTTTAGTTGTGTGAACACGCATCAGGTCCTTGACATGGAGTGATACAGTGTTGGGATAGATAACAGAGGAAGAATAGTAATGGTTTATTGAGAATCTAGAAACTGAACTGATAAAACATTTTAGAGCCTAAATCTCTTTCTATTCTACCTGGAGATCATAGAGCTGGACTGTGACTGGCTGGAGGATGTGGTGGCGGCGCTGAGCTGAGAGAAACCACTGTGACTGGATTCCAGACTGGTCATTGAGCCCCTGAGATTAGAACAGAATAGAATAGCATGTGAGAAATTAATAAGCCTGAAGACTGTAAATAAAATTCTGTAAGAAAAAAAGGTTTAAGGAAAATGTGTAGATCAGTGGTTCCCAACCATGCTCATGGAGGCCCCCCAACATTGCATTATTTCCATGTCTCCTTAATCAAACACACCTGATTCAGATCATCAGCTCATTAGTACAGACTCCAAGACCTGAAATGGTTGTGTCAGACAAAGGAGAGATGCAAAATGTGCAGTGTTGGGGGGCCTCCAGGAACATGGTTGGGAACCACTGGTCTTGATACTATAATTTAATAAAAACCTGTAAGCTACACTCGCTCATGCATATTGTTTTTTTCGGTGTTCATATACAGTTAAATACCCATAGCTTAAGCAGGGCATGCAGTTAGAATAAATAGGTAATTAGAGCAAATATTCAAGTTATCAAAGCCCAAGCGAGTTTAGAATCCTCATAAAACATTATGTAAACCTTACAGGCAGACAATGATTTTTTTTTCTTCTCATTTACCAGCCATAAGACTTCTTAAAATTGTTTACATTAAATGCTGTTGCTTATACAAAAAACACACACTTGAAACACATTTCCTTATCTTGGGCATTCATTGGCTGGTTGGCAAAAAGTAAATTATCATACCGTGCTTACACAATCAATTAAGGTAGCCTGTCATTTGCAAAAAACATTTGACAAGCATCTAGCCTGAGCATTTTATTAGTATTCAATGTTCCTGTTCTTCATGGCTTCAGAATACATTATTCAAACTGCCAACATAAAGCTCACATAACCACCATATTAAGGCTTTTCACACCAAGTCTGATGCAGTAACAAAAAAAGTTTGCCAAAAAACTGACCCAGTTACAATGTAAATCTTAGTAATTTTCTGAAATAAATAAATAAATACAAATTTGCATGCCTGAATCAAAATGCACTCCAGTCATTCACATGCTTTAAAGGTCCCATGACATGCTGCTTTTTGGATGCTTTTATATAGGCCTAAGTGGTCCCTAGTACTGTATCTGAAGTCTCTTTCCCGAAATTCAGCCTTGGTGCAGAATTTCAGCCACTACGAGCCAGTCCCACAATGAGCTTGCCTTAGGACGTGCCATTTCTGTGTCTGTAGTTTTAAAGGCTAATGAGGAGGAGAGAGGCGGGGCAACTGCCATGCTTCGCTCGTTTGCAAGCCATGATGTCTCTCGAGGAAAAAAAAATATTGCGCTCGCCTAGCACGGTAGTAGCTCATTTTCTCATGGGCGGGCCAAATTCTCTGGGCGGGCAAAGCAGAGAAAGGGGAGGTAACCTTTCCCCGTATGACGACATAAAGGGAAGATTCCAGATTGGGCCATCTGAGCTTTCATTTTCTCAAAGGCAAAGCAGGATACCCAGGGCTCGGTTTACACCTATCGCCATTTCTAGCCACTGGGGGACCATAGGCAGGCTAGGGGAACTTATATTAATGTTAAAAAACCTCATAAAGTGAAATTTTCATGCCATGGGACCTTTAATGCAAATTACAACCCATCCCTAAAACGGAAATGCTGTCACTCTTCTGCAGTGGAACTATGGAAATAGTAAAAAGTAGTGTGACTAAAAAGCACTGAAATATAGGAATACCAAGGATTTTTGGTAATAAGTGGTCAAATACTACTATTATACATAAATGGTTCATACTAATATTAACACAGATATGCAACAGACATGATATAAGGAGAGTAGATTAAAATTCCTTTCCATATCACATCTTTTCCTTGATTGTTGCAGTGCCATGTAAAAGTTCCATGTAAAATCAACCTACACTCAGTAAAGACAGATAGAAATGACAAAAGGTCAGACTTGGTGTGAACAGGCATTTTATAAAACCAAGTAAAAGGAAATTTTACCATGATACTAGACAATGCGATAAATACTGAACCTACACAGCCAAGAACATACTGGAGTTTCAAAAGACACACACACACACACACACACACACACACACACACACACAGAGTATGGCTACGTCCGAAAGCTGAACAATTCTGTCTCTGCAAGGCATGTCCGAATACAATGATCGTGATCAATGATCCGTGTCAACTGAGATACTTTCATCTGATCGATTTTTGAAGGCAGATTAGATTAGATGTTGGCCTATTCTTCGCTGCCTTTGATATCCCACAAACCTGTGTGTTCCATTCTGTAACAGTTACGGTTGATGGCCAATTTGTGTGTTTTTTTTCTTCAATTTTTTATGTAATTTCTAGCAAGAAATTAGTATTATAGTAGTTGAATATTCACTTAATTATCACCAAAGTTCTCTCTTTTTGTTGTAGATTTTTAAATGGTTATGCTGCTTCAGACGTCTGCCAGAAATCAGTTTCTTGAGGTACCTTCCTGCACAAATGCTACCTGCAAAGTCATTGCCTGATAGGGCAGTGAGGCATCAAGTCAGCTGCCTAAGCTTTTGGACACAGCCTATATGGACAAAAGTTTTGGGACACACCTCTTAATCATTGAATTCAGGTGTTTCAATCAGACCCATTGCTGCAGGTGTATAAAATCAAGCACCTAGCCATCCAGTTTATCCAGTCATCCAGTTTTGTTTTTTACAAACAAACAAACAAACAAACAAAAAAGGGTCATTCTGAAGAGCTCAGTGAATTCAAGCGTGGTAATGTGATAAGTCAGTTCATGAAATTTCATCCCTGCTACAAATTCCATGGTGAACTGTAAGTGGTTTTATTGGAAGGTGGAACCATTTAAGAAAAGCACCAGCTCAGCCATAAAGAAGACCACATAAAGTCACAGAGCAGGGCCACAGACATCTGAGGCGCGTGGTGCATAAAAGCCTAATTTCATGGCTTAAGAGTTCCAAACTTCCCCTGGCATTAATATTAGCACAAAAACTGTGTTTGTGTTTATCCTACAAATTATTAAGTTCCTCTAACACAATGTAGTTTGTTGATTGAACATAATTTCATTAGAAGTTGTCATAATTTTAAAAGATTGATGCAAATAGTTGCATTAATTTTATTTGATATTTTTCCACACATTATTTTTTTAGTGTGAACTTTGTGGGAACAGTTTGGGGAAGGCTCTTTTCTATTCCAGCATGACTGTGCCCCAGTGCACAAAGCAAGGTCCAAAAAGACATGGTTGGATGAGTTTGGTGTGAAAAACCTTGACTGACCTGCACAAAGCCCTGACTTTAACCCCATAGAACACCTTAGAAATGAACTGGAATGGAGACTACAAGCCAGGCCTTCTCGTCCAATATCAGTGCCTGACCTCACAAAAACTCTACTGGATGAATGGGCAAAAATTCCCAGTTCCAAACTTCAAAATCTTGTGAAGGGTCTTCCTAGATGCATGGAAAGAGGGAGGATCAACTCCATATTAAATTAGAATGCAATGTAATTTAAGTCCCTGCTCGTGTAATGATCAGGTGTCCCAATACATTTGTCCATAGTGTATATAATCAGTTTACAAATTACTTTGGGAAAAAATTTGGAAATTTTGGAAAGGGTTTTTAATAGGAAACAGGTTTTCAAAAGCTTGTCATTTTCATGTAGGCTTATCATCGTCTCACATCAGCTGTATTATATCAGCCTGCACATACTAAATGCAGAGTTAGAGGGTGATACACAAGCCAAGCATGTTTGAGCAGGCAGAATTAACAGAGCTTTGTTAGCATGATGATAATGCTAACAATCACAATCCACTGACACAGCACAGTCGTTAAGCTAACGACAAACAAGTTCACTTACAAACTCTGCACATCGCAGCAAGCCGTTCTTTACAGGGAGAAACAGAAAGGAGGGTGGTCGTGTGCAGAAGGGAGAGAGAGAAAAAAAGCAGCAGGCTTGGACACTGCTCATAACTATTTTGCTCTATTTTTACTTTAATAAGACAATACTGGAAAAACAGACACAGCCAAAACAGAAAAGTAATAGCCAGTTTAAATAAAGAAGCTGGAATTATGACAACAAAAAAAAACATTCAAGTCATTTTGATTAAAATAAAATTTAAAGGGGTCATATGATGCGATTTAAATTTTTCCTTTCTCTTTGAAGTGTTACAAGCTCTTGGTGCATAAAGAAAATCTGTAAAGTTGCAAAGACTAAAGTCTCAAATCCAAAGAGATATTCTTTATAAAAGTTAAGAGTCAACCACGCCTACCCGAGAAAATAAAAGTTCTCCATGTGTAATCCTGCAGTTTATTTTTTTATTAGAGTTTAAGGTCTGCAATAGTTCTTTCCTCACGTAATCGTATTTTGATCATGAGTGATGAGGCTTCGTGTCACCTGCTTTCCGCTAGACCGATAAGGTGGCCACTTTTCGGAACGACATGTAAACATAACTTCAAGATGTCTGTGCCCTTGTCGTCACTACCGAGTAGTGAAGAAGAGGAACTTACGGCCAGACCTCCTTCAAAACTATGTAAAATGTATCATAAACAACGCTATAAGCATCTCACATCCATAAAGAAAAAACAAAGGATTTTACACCTCACGGTGGATACATTCAGAAACGGCGTCAACCAGTGGCTTGGCTTGCAGGATGAGAATCAGAAAATAGCAGAAACATACAAACATTGTCTCTGCTTTGTGCATAAAGGACCATCTTTCACAGGCAGAAACGTTGTCAGCAGGTACGTAAAAACAAATACACACACACGTTTGAACTGTTATGCCATATGCTGGGTACCATGGCTAACTTTCAATTAGACTATTTATTTAATATTTATTGTACAGTCAGAGTCCGATTTGCATGTTGATGTTTTGCATACAGCTACAGCCAGAACACTTAGTATTGTTTAACTGCAAACACAGTTTTTATTTAATGGTTATTATTTACAAATTAATTAAATTAATTTTAACTGAAATTAAATGAACTGAAAGTGATAGGCTGAGATGAAAGAAGACAATAGCATTCTTGTGCATAAAGATTATGCGTCTCTGGAGGTGCGATACCACAAGTCCCGTTACAGACAGCATACCAGGTTCTTAACAGTTTACTGCAGGGGTCTCAAACCCTGAGCAACTGTCCTGCAGATTTCAGCTCCGATCCCAATCAAACACACCTAATATGATAACATATAGTGGTTCATGAAGGTTAAAGAAAATAGGGTAACACTTTACATTAAGGTTCCCTTTATAAATTGTTTATAAAGGTGTTCATAAATGACTAATAACTAATTTACAAATGCATTATAAATCATTGATAAGCAGTTATAAATGCATGAATAAAAAGGGTGATTTTAATGCAATACCTGACAAATAGTGAGCCATTTTTGAAACACGTTATAAATGCTTAATAAATATATGTATTAATTAGTGGTGTCAAAATTAGCGTTAACGCAGGCGATTCATTTTTTCAGTTTAACACGTTAAAAATATTTAATGCAATTAACGCAGGGGCGAGGCTAGGGTTGGCCACCCCACTCACAACTGCTGCTTCTGTCACTTTTTCTCTTGACAAGAAGTGCATTTATTCAGTCACAGAATGACTGAGAACGTGAGACATTTCAGATGCGCGCTCCACTTCACTTCAGCGCCAGGCGCGAGTCAAGCGAGCGCGGAAATGGTACTGTGCTTGCAGCGCGAGCTCTTCAATTGCACGCACAAAGGCACCGGCGCGCACTGTAGGCTGTATCCTTTCATATCAAAGCGCTTAATAAACTACGTACATGCAATGCCGTGGTCAGTTAAAGTGCCCCTATTATGGGTAATGAAATATTAATATTTTGGTTTTGGGAGTCCCCAACAACAGGTTGACATGCATGCAAGGTCAAAAAACACTTTTATTGTCTGATAATATTTATTTTTACCTTATTTGCTCAACGACACCCAAACGATTCGTTTAACGATTCATTTCTCCAAACCCCTCCTTTGCGTGACGCTAATCTGTGGTGACTGGTCTAATTTTCATTTCATCATGCCTGTAATGCCTGATAAAGCTGTGTGAGCAGTGCTGCTTTGTGTACAGCCTTACCAGGGAGACCGCTATTTTTACCGCTCAAAAAGTGGCACCTAGTGGCAAAGAATGAATATGCATTTTCATTCAAACCAACGTGAAAAGACCAACAAGTGGGCGGGCAATATGCTAATGTTTCATGTTGACATCAACATGAAACGGCTTGGGATTCGTTTTAAAAACGACTCGTTTCAATGATTCAGAGTCGACTCTTTCTTTTGAGAGACAATAACTTTATACACGGTGCACTTTCAGGTTTTAAAAGTTTTGTAAAAATCGACGCGTTTCAAAAAGGCGGGGCATAGAGGAGAAACAATAATGTACAGTATGTGGAAAATAATGTGTTTTTTTAACTTTAAACCGCATAAACACATTTCATTACACCAAATACACAAAATAATGTTCTTTTTAGCAGCATCATATGACCCCTTTAAGACCTGAAGTGGGTCAGAAAAGTTAAAAAAGTGTTGACAGAAAATATGATGCGTGTCAGATCCGCGTCACGTTTAGCAGTGGCAGCTGTTAAAGAAATAACAGCCAAAACAACTTAATAACCTGCTGTGATGTCTATTAATCAAAGAACAAAGAAAAAAAAAAAGAACTTTTATAGCTTTAAGGATTCATCTATATTTAATTTAGAATTTAGTGTTTGATAACTTCAATTTCAATTTCTGTATATTTCTGCTGAAGGCCAAAGGTAAATATGACATTTATTATAATGGGTTTATGTGAAGATTTTTTTAAGTTCACTAAATTAGAAGTTATTTTTTAAAGTCTAATAAATGTTAAAATTGATAGCTCTCAATTATACTGTAATGTTGAATGGGTCAATTTTATAGAGAAATCAGTATTGATACTGGCCTTCAGTCATAAAAAAAGATGCCATTAAACAAATATTAAATTGTACATTAATTTGAAGATTGAATGTGAAATTATTGCAATATACAAGTATATTTAAAAACTTTAATGTTAGGTGGGATTAATTGCGATTAATTTCAGAAAAATTTGCGATTAATTAGTTATTTTTTTTAATCGATTGTCAGCACTAGTATTAATAATTATTTCACTCAAAACCAGATTCCTGATTTATTTCATGATGCAGCAAAAATAGACTTTTATAGCGAGTCTGAAGAGTGTTATTTATATTTTTCTCATTTTTATCTCATAACTTATGAACCTTAATGTAAAGTGAACAGATGTGAACCATTTATTAATGAGCTATAAACGTTAATAACCTGTGAAAGTGAACATTAATGTAAAGTGAACACCGGTGAACCATTTATTAATGAGTTACAAACATTAGTAACTTGTAAAAGTGAACCTTAACGTAAAGTGAACACCTGTGAACCATTTAATGAGTTACAAACATTAGTAACCTGTAAAAGTGAACCTTAATATAAAGTGTACAGCTTTGAACCATTTATTAATGAGTTATAAACGTTAATAACCTGTGAAAGTTAACCTTAATGTAAAGTGAACACCTGTGAACCATTTATTAATGAGTTATAAACATTAGTAACCTGTAAAAGTGAACCTTAATGTAAAGTGGACACACTAATCATTTATTTATTATTATTGCACACACAGAAAAAGTTGGCATTTTTCTGGGGAAATTTATTTTATTGTTTTTGCACTATATCATAAACAACTTGAAACTTGAAACAAAAATATTAATCTTTACTGAGTAAAGTACATTACTTCACACACAAAAAAATTAGCAGTCCCACTTTATATTAAGTGGCCTTAACTACTATGTACTTGCATCAAAAAATAAGTACAATGTACTAATTGTGTTCATATTGTATTGCAAAACACTTTTGCTGCTATTGAGGTGGGATACGGGTAAGGTTAGGGACAGGTTTGGTCGTATGGGTAGGTTTAAGGGTGGGTTAAGGTGTAAGGGATGGATCAACGGTGTAAATATAAATGTAATTACAGAAATTAATTACAGATGTAATTACATGCAAGTACAATGTAAAAACATGTATGTACACAATAAGTGCATTGTACCAAATGATTAATTTAAATGTAAGTACATAGTAGTTAAGGCCACTTAATATAAAGTGGGACCAAATTAGCTTATACAAGTAAACTCACATTAAACAATTCAGAAAAAACAATCAAGTATTCCACCAAATTATAACTAAGCATCACATCTATACAACAAAAATATTAGATAAATTCAAGCTCAATAAAGGCACCTGAATATTTATATTTTATCTAATTTAACAGTTTTAAAATAATCATTAAATCAATGACCGAAAGCTCTGTTACAGAACATTATCATATTAATAAGCAATCAGTAATGATTTTTGATATCATGATAAAGCCCACTGTAAGTTGAGTGTTTGACTATCCACACTTTCAGTACCTGCGTGCGAGCGAACCATCCGCGGGAGCACCGGCGCGGTTATTTATTTGTACAGTTTAACTACATTGAACTAACACAGCGATATCAACACTTGAAAAACGCAATCTTGTAGCATCTGCTTAGGATCATTGATGATCGTTTGGGCTTTATGTTTTAGAGACCCTTTTAGCCTTTTGACATTTGCATATAAATTGCAGACATGGCCCCACATTCTACATTTATATGGGTGCTAAATTGCCAATGGTTCCCCCCACTATCAAGGAGATGCTAAACAGTTTCACCACTCTTGTCTCCCCATCGGACTTCAAACACATTCCAATGTCCTGGGAGACCTCAGTACCTGGCACCAAATGTTTGATGGCCAGAGAACTACCCCCATGCTCACAATACACATAACACACACACACATAAAGATATTTCTTTATTTAGACTATAATTAATCAGTTACAAATGTATCTGGTATATGCATGTGTTGTTTGTATGTTTCCCTATTATATTAGCCTAGTTACCACTCATTACATGCAAATGGGCCATAAATGGAGACAAAGAAAACTTCTCCCGCTCAAAAATTCACACCTGGTATTGGCCATTCCACCCAAAAGGTGGGCGTGACTAGGAACTATTAAAAGTCATTAACTCGGACTAATCGTGGCTCAAAACCCTTCTTGAGACGGACACTCTCCAAGACTCTTCAAAACTCTCCTCTTGAGTTTGATTTTCCGGCAGTTTTTAGCTTCACGTAACTTTGTCAATTCGCTGTGGACTTTCCTATCTTCAGAAGAACCAGAGGAAAACCTCCAGCTCACTCCTGAAAGAATTCATCAAGAACCTCCATTGTCTTAACGCATCAGGACTCTTGTTCAGCAACAAAGTCAATGCAAGTAACCGTTTACAACTATTTAGATGCGTGTTTAAGTTTAAGCCCCCTTTTAAGGTTATTTTTGATTCTTTGATGATTCTCATTAGGTTGTGGTTAATTGATGTGAAATACTGCCATTCTTTTGCTCTTCTCTCTCTCTTTCTAGAATTGACAAATGATTATATTGTCTGCTCAGTGGACGGACAGATCAAATAATTGTAATATTGATTCTGCTACAGTTATTTCCCTTTTGAGCTAATTTGCTACAGTCTGCAATGTCACCTCATGGTTAGCTTACCCGTAAAATCAGAAAACACTTATATGATATTAAAATTTCACTTCAGAGCACGTTGGAACAGTCCTAACAGCGTGACTTCTCTTGAAAAGTGGCTTTGTATCGAATGCTCACCAGCACCAACTACAGGCTTTGGTAACACGCAGGCAACTACAGACACAGGCTTTGGTGATTTTTTATTTCCAAAATGTAACAGTGTATAACAAATAAGGCAAATTTGCACATCAGAAATTATCAGAAATTATATAACATATAATTTACATGAACTATGACAGGTTTCTAACGTTGATAATCTACATATTAATCATATGTAATATATAATTTATTTATATATTATTGTCATGTTTAGATTTGTGTTCGTCTGCTTAGAGATTCGTATTATAATATTATTGCAATCTGTTGTATTTGTATTCTGTATATCTGTTGTGTTTTGTTCATTTTTCCTTTGGCTCTTGTGTATTATAGCCCTGAGTTTTAGCCTTTGGTTGTCAGATTTTGTTTTTATGTGGATGGTTTGTTCTCCTACTTTTCTCTGAGTTCAATAATCTTCTTAATAAAAATAGTAGGTACTGCTGCATCTGAATTCTACTTCCTCACAGCCCTTCACTACAATCTGTGACAAATATATATATAATATGCAATGTATTTTTTTTAGTAGTAGCTACTACTACTAACAAAAAATAATGAATTGCATATAATACATATTTATTATAATCTTTCAGGATCACATCACATCACCAAATCCTGTGTCTGTAGTTGCCTGCATGTAGCCTGTAATTGACGCTGATGAGCATTCGATACAAAGCCACTTTTCAAGAGAAGTCACGCTGTTAGGACTGTTCCGATGTGCTCTGAAGTGAAATTTTAATCTCACATAAGTGTTTACTGATTTTACAGGTAACCTAACTGTGAGGTGACATTGCAGACTGTGTTTTTCAAGTGTTGATATCGCTGTGTTAGTTCAATGTAGTTACTGTACAAATAAATAACCACGCTCCCGTGGATTGTTCGCTTGCGTGCAGATACTGAAAGTGTGGATAGTCAAACACAAGTTACAGTGGGCTTTATCATGATATCAAAAATCATTACTGCTTGCTTATTAATATGATAATGTTCTGTAACGGTGCTTTCGGTCATTGATTTAATGATTATTTCAAAACTGTTACATTAGATATATAAATATTTAGGTGCCTTTATTGAGCTTGCATTTATCAAATATTTTTGTCATATAGATATGATGTTTAGTTATAATTTGGTGGAATACTTGATTGTTTTTTTCTGAATTGTTTAATGTGAGTTTACTTGTATAAGCCACTTTTTGTGTGCAGTTATGCTCAGGAATGTTGTTTCAAGTTGTTGTGTTTACTGATATAGTGCATCAACAATAAAATATGTGTGCGCATTAATAATAAATAAGTTATTAGTGTGTTCACTTTACATTAAGGTTCACTTTCACAGTTTATTAACGTTTATAACTCATTAACAAATGGTTCACGTGTTCACTTTATATTAAGGTTCACTTTCACAGGTTATTAATGTTTATAATTCATTAATAAATGGTTCACAGGTGTTCACGTTACATTAAGGTTGATTTTAGACGTTATTAATGTTTATAACTCAATAAATGGTTCACAGATGTTCACTTTACAATAAGGTTGACTTTTAGACGTTATTAATGTTTATAACTCGTTAATAACAAAATATATCAGTTTCTAATCATTGCTGTGGATAGGCATCATGTAAGAAACAATGTAGAAACATTGTACAAAAAGCGACATGAGTCATGAGATGTAAATGAGAGAACCATAAATACAACACCCTTCAGTCTCACTATAAAAGTCAATTTTTGCTGCATCATTAAATAAAACAAGAATCTAGTTTTGAGTGAAATAAGTATTAATAAATATATTTATTAAGCATTTATAACATGAGTTAAAAATGGCTCACTATTTGGCAGATATTGCATTAAAATCACCCTTTTTATTCATGGATTTATAACTGCTTATCAATGATTTATAATGCATTTGTAAATGAGTTAGTCATTTATGAACACCCTTATAAACACTTTATAAAGGGAACCTTAATGTAAAGTGTTACCGAAAATAGAAATAATTCATAACCAATGTATTTTCTTTCTGAAGAAAAAAAAGCTTCTTAAATCGCTTGGTCAATTGCTTTTGATTTGCTACTATTTATACTATATTTAAAATAAAAGCCATTGTGAAATAATTATGGCACATGACATATCTTTAGTTTTTAATGTGTTTTCTTCTCAGAAATTAGCCAACTTTCAATGCCAGCTACAAGATCTTCTGTGAGAGAATCATCTGCCATAGAAAAATTGTAAACCAAGAGGTGCTGACAATGATGCAGTTAAGAAGGATCTTTTTAAATCTTGTGAAAAAAAACGTGAAGATCTTGATTCTTCAAATTACAGGTAATTTAAATACTATGGGCCAGTTTTACTAACAGCTTCACTAACAGCGCAAACCGTCTTTTGGCGTGTCCCCAACTAAGCAAGCCAGAGGCTACAGCGGCAAGGAACCAAAACTCCATCGGTGACAGAATGGAGAAAAAACCTTGGGAGAAACCAGGTCACGTAGTACTGTCACGTCTTACTAAAGACATGCAGTGAAGAATTGGCGCTGAAAAGGCATGGACACAGTTATTTTTGGGCTTGACCTTATTGAATATGCATTTCTAGGAGTTTCCCTTTCAGACGCAAAATTTATGGGAGGAGAGTATTCAAATGAATCACGCAATGCGTTTTACTAACGTTTGCGCTTGTTAAATTACTGGTATTTGCGGCATTACTTAACGCCCAAAAAAAGCATTTCTTAAACTATTTTGCGCTTGAAATGGATGCAATTTGTTGCAAGGATGAGGCACCGCAGAGAACAGAGAACGCGTAGTAGAAGGGAGAGGATTTTTACACACATATTAATTTATTTTGAATGCCAAAACACATTATCCGAACATATAGTTCGCCATGCCATGTTATTTTTAATTTGCTTCAGGAAATAAAAGACGACTTGGAACCCTCAACTAGGAGTCTCGCAATACCAGGTCTATCAAACCTGTTGCAACCCTTAATTTTTTGGCCTCTTTTCAACGTACTGTGGCTTATTTATTTCCTTATTGTTTATTCGCGACTACGCTAATTTGTGCTGCGCTTGGTATATTGCGTTGGTCGATATGTAAATGAGATGTTGCGTCTGTGTTCTTTAATTTGTGCATTGTTAGTAAATCACCCGCAGAAATGTCCACGCCCATTGGTGCTCTTTTGGAATTGCGCTCTCGCGCTAATTTGCCGTGTTTAGTAAAACTGTCCCTATGACTTTAGCCAGCTTTTAGTCAGCTTTTTTTCTCACAACAATGGATTTCATAATAATGATAGTCAATCATATTTTATAACACGTAGAAGCTGATACACCGTGTATTTTAACTTTCACAGTGATCCATACCTTCTCAGGTTGTGACCCTACAAGCGCCTTTTATGGCCAAGGCAAAATAAAGAGGATTACCTGACTGCATTTACAAATCTGGGTAGCAGTTTTACCCTGGACCAGTCGACCTTTAAACTACTTAGCAAATATGTGAGCCACCAGTATGGCCAGTCATCTGCTGAAACTGTGAATGATGCAAGATACAAAGCCTTGCTCCATGGCATCGACAGCTTTGCCAGAACTATCCATGCCCCCGACAAGTGATGCCCTGTACCCAGTGGTGGAAAGAATACTGAAAAAATATACTCAAGTAAAAGTACCATTACCTTCCAAAAAATGTACTGTGAGTAGAGTAAAAGTACTTGTCCAAAAAACTGCTTGAGTAAGAGTAAAAGAGTAGCCTATTAAAAAGTACTCATGAGTATTGAGTAGTGAGTACTGAGAAAGTAAAAGTACACAATTTTTTAACTACTCAAAAAAGTACAATTACTGAAAAAAACTACTTAATTACTGTAACGTGAGTATTTGTAATTCGTTACTTCACACCCCTGCCTGTACCAGGGATAGGCAACATTGGTCCTGGAGTGCCGCTGTCCTGCAGAGTTTAGCTCTACCCTAAACAAAAAGTGTTGAACTTGAAAATTGTTTATGCGCGAGTGCACTTGCTAAATGAAGGCTGATTGTATAAAATGGATTAAAAAAAAAACGTTTATTAAAGAGCTGCAGTTTTATTACATCACGCGTTGGCACAGATGTTTTTTTTTTTCAGGGTTGGAGCTAAACTCTGCAGGACATCGGCACTCCAGGACTGATGTTGCCTACCCCTGCCCTGTACCAACACTGCAAAAGGGCTAACTAAAAAGCAGCCATAATGAGACAGTGACCTGGATGACTAGAAATCTTGCCCCTGAAAGTGTGTTGCAGGTAGTCCACTGCAGTTGCAAGCAAGGCAAATGTGAGACTGAAAGATGTTCCTGTATTTCTCCAAGACTGTGTTGTACTGATTTATGTCAGTTAAGGTGACCAGACGTGCCACTTCCCAGGGACACGTTCTGCACAGGATTTCTAAATTGCCTAAAATAACCAGGTGTTAGTTGTTTGCGCTGCGCAGAATGATCGTTGTATGACATCAAAATAGGTGTCCCCGAGAAGTGACATGTCTGGTCACCTTAATGTCAGTGCCAATATTGTGCAAATGTTTCCCAGAAAACAGAGGAAAGACACACATAGGATGAAGCTCTGATGAGAGTGATAGGGATGATACTGATGAGTAAAGATGTGCTGTGTCATATTTTAGGCTGATTTTGAGCTGTAATGAATCTATTATAGAGTTGTCCATTTTTGGCATTATTGAAAATTAAAGGGGTAGCGTTTTGAGTAATTTCTGCCATCTTGGGCCAAATTGTACTTCTTTTTTATCTTTCTATGATTACACAGTGCCTACTGAAAATGTTCATGTATAAAACATCACAGATTTGTTAAATTTACAATGTGTTTCTTTAATTATGCTTGGTGACATTCTGTGAAGTTGAAGTGTTTTTTCTACGAATTTTCCATATTTCATGGTCTGCATTCACACTTGAATACACTAATGCACCAATTCTGGTCTCAGATATTTAGGTACATGTATAAATGCCAGTTTGAGAGATATTTTTCATTGCTAAAATGAATATAAATAAAGCTACAAGCAAAACCAGCAGTATAAGAATTTTTTTAAATTCACAATTATATTCATTTATGGATTGTGACAAAAAACTGCGGGATATTTTGTGGATAACTTTTAACCTAAAGTCCAAAAGGTTGTTGTCTATGCAAAAATGCATTGAAAAAGTAATGCCCAGATGTGGGAACGAAAATCACTTTCTAGCCACTTTTTCCTAGTAGGCCTATGTTTTCTCAGACTGAAATCAAGTTTTTGTGAATAAATAAAATGTAGATTGTGTGTTCCCTACTATGCAAATGCACCAAACAAAACCAAACTCGTGCTGCATAATTTTGTTTCTAATGCACAAGTCTGACCTCATGTGGTGCTCCTTTGAAGATGCTGGCACTTTGGTAAATAGTCTCCGTCCAAAGTCTGATCTCATCATTCTCCAGTTCTTCTGCAGTTCTGTACAGAGACTTGGGAACCAGGCCGCCCTCTGGCACTTCACACTGCACATATTTCACAGTGCCATAACTTTAGTTCAATAAGCCACTAAAACCATACTAAGGTGAGACACATAATATCCAAATTTGAATACATGCATACAGATCATCTTACTGGGAGCAAGTTTTACTATTATGCAAGTGAATAGACACCATTCAGTCACAAAACATAGGGGAAATACAATTTCACACCATACACTCTCCTCCAAGGAAGTCAGGGATGATTTCTTCATCAATGTAGTCCACAAGACCGCCAGGGCCCTGGTAGTCATTTCCTGCATAGATCAGGAACTTCTTTCGTGTATTCTCATCAATGAAAGGGCTCACCTGTAAAGAGATAAGAGAAGGAAAGTTAAATCAGGCTACTAAGAGTTTAAACTGGGTGACTCATGTACTTTGTAAATGAGAGGTTGTTACTTCATGCAATTTTTATAAAGGACTGTGAATATAAGGGGGTTAATAACTTGAACAAATGAATATAGCATGTCATGTTAAAATGCCATTCCCATCTTTATTTTAGCAGAGAAGAGCAATTTAAAAGCAAACAGCTGTGTCTCTAACCAGAGTCCACAGGACAGGAAAGACTCTGGGAGCTCTGAGGATGAGTAGACGGCCCAGGGTCTCTGGGTAATTGGCCTCCACCACCTCAATAATCCTCAGCAAAGCTTTGACTCCAGGACGCCACAGATGCCTCATATTGAGCCCCTCAAGATCGACAAGACATGTCCAACAACTATAGGATGAGAAAATATGAATTTAAACAAAAGTTTATAGAGGGCCTCTCACAGGGCTTGTTGCAGACAAAATGCAATTGAGTGTTTTAACTGTAAATGTGTGTGTTCACGGTGTGCGTGTTCACTTGGATGGGTTAAATGCAGAGCACAAATTCCGAGTATGGGTCACCATACTTGGCCACACATCACTTTACTTCATAATATTACACTTTATGGTTAAAAAAGAAAAATCTGCTAGTCCTGTCAGTACCTAATTGGCCGACCAAAGACTTTGGTGTTCTCCTCACAGCGTCTCAGACCCTCTTCATTGATTGACAGCACCTTAAAATTCATATATGCTGTTAGACTCTGCACTATTTATTTGAATTCATATGAATGGAATACACCAGAGAGCATGAGGGAAAATGTGGATTATAGAATCTCTTACATGTCTGAGCAGGGATTCTTCTCCAAGTGCTCGAACCAGTCCTTTAGTGTCCATATGTCCTAGGCGTAGAATATACAGAGGCCTGCCATCTGTAGAAAGCAACACAGAAACACAAGGCTTTAAGCATGTGAAAACACAACACACCAGATTTTTTTATTAATATGTAAATATGAAAAAAAGAATAATGAAATTATACTCTAAATAAGAAACAAAAAATGTCAGTAAGTGGCTGTAAATGTTTTAATGCAGTGGTTTTTAATCCTGATCTTGGGGACCCCTGCTCTGCACATTTTGCAAGTCTCCCTTATTTAACACACCTGATTCAGATCATCAGCTCGTCAGGAGAGAGCTCTATGAACTGAACTAAGGCTGTATCTGAAATTGCCCCCTATACCCTCATTCACTATTCCCTACATTAGTTCAGTAATTCGGTTCACTTGAAGGAGTGAATGAAAACGAGTGAATTCGGACACTGAGTGCACCGGAAGGACTGCCGCTTTTGCATAGTTTGTGCTTGCTGTTTAATAATAATTTGAAACTGGCAGCTAGGATTTATCTTGAACAATGTCATGGAAATTATGTATAAACCCTAGTTAAACAATTTAATAATCAATTTACAATAAATTTATACCTGTGTTGTATTACGCTGCACTAAGCCATGGGCGACCGCATTGTAAAATGAATGAATGGATGGATGATTCAGCTGCAGGCGACATCTGGTGAGACGCTCTCTAGCCGTTGAGTATAAATCGGTTGTACACTTGTTTTTGCAGTGCATTGTGGAATTGAATGAGAGCACTCGATAATGGTTTCGGACACCACTAAAAATGGATGTAGAATGGATGTAAAAAAGCCAGTAGACCACCCCTTTAAGGGTATAGGGGGCGATTTCGGATACAGCCTGAGTGTGTCAGCTAAGAGAAACACACAAAATGTGCAGAGAGGGCGATCCCCAGGAGCAGGATTAAGAACCACTGTCTTAATAAGGGCCCTGTAGCGAATCAGCTCATGGGGAAATATGAATAATTAATCATAACTAGTTATAATTAATTATAAATATTTAGATCCGCTGTAGATATTTACTTGACCTCTCAGGGTCAACTGTCTGTCAATTCTAAGAACGTTAATTTCCTGGTTAAGGGAAATAACTTTCTTACTGTACAACTCTACACAGAGCCTGTAGCATAAATCTGCATGATTAGGGACTCCAGATATGAGCAAACAATGAACAACGTCAAGTATGATACAAATACCATGGGGACCAGGGTCCGGGGCCTCGTTCACAGACATCTTGGCTCCCAGTATGTTTATTGGGTGAGGGGTCTGTGAATGTTTGTTAATCTAATGAATAATTGATTTGTTAAATCAAATGAAAAATGGTGTGTCTGATTGGTCCAGACGCTACAGCCCTATGAAATTTGTTTTATTTTTTCCCAAATTCCGTTTTTTTCCATTTAAATTTTTCTAGATTCCGTTTTAATTTTTCTCAACTTATTTTTAATGGTTAAATTACATTTTTTATTAAATTACAAAAAAGCATGTCTAATTAATTAAAATCATGAAACTTATACAATTTCACATCAATTTATTAAAAGTTATTAAAAGCTGAACTAGGGCTGTCAAAAAAAATTTGAATTTAGAATATTCGTCGAATTTAAAATAAAAATCCACATTCGAATGCAAAAATGTTGCATTCGAATTTTAGGTATGCGTTATGGAGGCAGCCTTATCAGTGGCGCACGAGATGCGATGACGATGTAAGTGTCGTTGCATTATAATGTTTCTGTTAGCCTATCCAGTTGAACCCACTGGATGCGGCGCTGCTGTGTTGTTAATTAAAAATATTTGCTGAAAAGAGAATATCAATGCAGAGAAGATCTTGTTTACATCAAAACTGAAACCAAGCGTTCACACAGAACACATATTTCGCGCATTTTCTAGAGGGACATCTATTACCATTGCACTCGCATCTCGCACAAAGGAGCCGCATGTTTAGAAAGCCATGTAAAATGAATGCAAGTTTAACTTTGAAAAAAAAACATATACTGAGACTTTATGGCAGGTTTTTTCCACCCATCCCACTGCATCTCATGTTTTTAAATGAAAAATGTACTCTGTGTGATTGGCTTCCTGCCCTTTGTATTAAACTATGCATACATACATGAACAGGGGTTAAAGCAAAAAAAAATTAAAAATCCTGAACCTGAACTTTTTTCCAGGGGAGGGGAGGGGATGGGGCAGCACATGCAAAACATGCAACGACTGTGGCAACTTTAACATTTGAAAGGATACCATGGCAAAGTTATTGCTTTCCTTATTCAAACTGTTTTTTTTTCATGAATATATGGTTGACCTGAAGAATGAAAGCTATATCATACACTTGGAAAATTATGAGCTATATCACCACTTATCGACACTAGGGGTGTGACAATACACTTAGCTCACGAGATGAGACAAAATACAGATACTTGGTTCACTAGAACAAGACAATATTTTAATACTATTTTTAAGAAATTTTCAATGACAAAATATTTTTTAATTACAAAAAGTAAAACAATGCAGTTGTATTTTGAAATATTTTAACTAATCTAGGGCTGTAACTGATTAAGTAATCTACTGATTATTTTGACAACGGAGTAATCTGATATGTTTTAGTAACACAACTAGACCTAAGTGAAAAAAAACCAGGCTTTAGTATGACTATTTATATAAACTAACGATGAGGCAATAATAATTGGCTCAAATAAAGTATCAAAACCAAGTAATTACGTTACATGGTTTTATTGAACAACACTGTTAAAATACATAATGTAATATGCCTATACATAATATGAACATAACCAACTTAAGTACGTTATGTATTATAACAAATACCTGCAGAGGGCACCAAC
>NW_015623475.1:50423-50823 GCF_001515625.1 Sinocyclocheilus rhinocerous | reverse complement strand
TATATAAACTAACGATGAGGCAATAATAATTGGCTCAAATAAAGTATCAAAACCAAGTAATTACGTTACATGGTTTTATTGAACAACACTGTTAAAATACATAATGTAATATGCCTATACATAATATGAACATAACCAACTTAAGTACGTTATGTATTATAACAAATACCTGCAGAGGGCACCAACGGTCTGGTGACGTTTCACTTTACAGCGTGATTAAACAATGTTTAAATCCATTCTATTTTAATATTTGGCCACATGCAAACTCAGAAACTTTTATTTTGAAATAGCGATGTACAATAAATGACATATTTAGAAATATTATGTATTCTCCTGTGTTGGCAAAGGTTTATAAATGATTTACGTTACAAATCTAGTGAGAAAATGCACAGTTTTCCCA
>NW_015623475.1:40932-48846 GCF_001515625.1 Sinocyclocheilus rhinocerous | reverse complement strand
TTTAGAAATATTATGTATTCTCCTGTGTTGGCAAAGGTTTATAAATGATTTACGTTACAAATCTAGTGAGAAAATGCACAGTTTTCCCAGATGAATGTTAAGCAATTCAAATTCACAGCATATACAGAGGAAGAGTTTATCCTTTAGTCTTTACCGGTAAGTTACCATTAAGAGATCATGTCATGTGTGAACAGGATCTTTTTAAAAATCCTGGTAAATTTGTTTTGGCAATCATATCGTACTTATGGAGATGACGTGATTACTCTGAGCTGTTTATAAAGCTCCGCTGCTTTTTAGTTAGTTTTTCTATGTAAATATGCACTAGATGGACATCTTTGAACATTGCGCCTCGCAGCTTTTTCAACGTGTCGCGCTTCTCCATTCATCAGGGCTGCGACTCTGCAGTTGGATACTATTATGCGCGTCTCGTGTTTATAAGAGCAAAACATTCTGATTGGCTAGTAATGTTAGTTTGGTTGAGAGTGAAAGCTGAGTGAAAGTCATGGACTCGAAAGTGATATCAACAAGTTTTTTTTAAATGTAGGATTATTTTTTTCTGCAGCCAAACGCTGCACGCCGGAGATCCGGCACGATGCCGGAGAACTTTAAGCCCTGCATGATGCTGTTTTGTTTATAGTTGTTTAAGCAACTTAATTATGGCGGGTTTTTCCCCATACCACTGCCATTACCATTGCCATTTGCCATTATTTTAAACATTATGCACTTTTTTTCGCAGATAGTCATGTTATCTTATGCTTTGAATAAACGTGCATTAGTAATATTTTACTCTATGCGCCCTCTTGTGGCCTCAGGAGAGAAGCCTAAAGCTTTTCTTCACCCTAACTGAAATTATGCATTTTAAATTCGAATATAATTCGAATTTTGATCATATTTAAGTACAAAATTCGAATTTAGTTTTTCAGCCATTTTGACAGCCCTAAGCTGAACACACCTATATAGTTGATTGGTGACGAATATGATGCACGGCAACAACTCACTGTGTAATATAGCGTATAGAATGCAGTTATATGCCCCTAAAATTCAAGATATTAAGGAAAAAACACCCCTGTATGAGACTTTGTCTTATATTTATATCTTATGAATGATATAGTTAAGCAATATCACAAGAGCAACAAGTGCAATATCACCGAGTGCTGTTTTTGTCCCTAATAGCATGAATGCAAATGTGATGTTGCTTTTATACAACATTTCAATAAATAAGAACTTAATATTGCGTTATATTTTAGACAATTAGGTTCAAATTAAAATTTGAACACATTATTTTTTTTCTTCTCGAAATTAATTCGTTATATTAACGTGTTAAATTGACAGCCCAAAAATAAACACTTCAGTAAGCCTGTATGTATTGGCAACGAATGAATGAGAGAAATACCTTTAACTGACAGGGCATCAACGTGCTCACTCACCCTTGTCGTGGTGGTGCCAGCCTCCGGTGTAGTAATCGTGCAACACATGAGGAGAGCTCCAGGTGTCCAGAAGGTAGTCCACCTGATGCTGCTTCCTCCAGGTCAGACTCTGACAAAGGATCTCTCGTGCCTTATCTATGTTGAAGTCCCGTGCACGCAGGAACCTTAGAATATGCTCATCTTTTGGGATCTAAGAGGACAGGAGGATCAACAACTAAGCTAGACAGGTTGGTTTCTAGACTGCTACTGACAAAATGTGACGAGATCATAAACTTGATCATTAGTGAATTGTTTGAATACATGTCGCTATGCTTAAAAAAATGAATGCCCTTATTACAGAAATTATGTAATTAAGAAATGAGAACAGAAATTGAAATTGCAGATATGTCTTATTTTCGTACATAAAACGTTTTGAGGGAATGACGCATTTGCACAAATTGTATTTTAATGTGACCTACTTTTCCTTGCAAAAAGTGCTTGACGTAAATGGAAATATATGAGCATCACACAGTCAAAGACATTTTTTTTAATTTTTTTTGGGGGGGGGGGGGGGGGAGCCTTTTTTTTTTTTACATAATACACAACTCTAATGTATTAAATTTATGGCTCTAATAATTAGAGTAATAATTATTAGATGGCTAATATCTCTCTCTCTCTCTATACATATACCTATGCATTAATAACAAGGATAAACCATCTGGTTTATCATACATACACAGTCACAGTTATCAGCCAATGCCAATAATCTCATAATGTCCACATATCAGCGGATTAATCACACATGCCAATAGATATCGATCCTTCTGAATGAAAATTAGAAAATTAGAAATGTGTGTGCGCATTTCACCTTGCCCTTGTGTGTCTCCTGCAACCAGCTGCGCAGGCGAATCAGACAGCTCTCCTGAAGGGGTGTGAGGTCACCCAGATAACGTTTGATGTAGTCTGCATCCAGTTTATCTAAACATAGACTGAAACAATTTACATCTAGCACATCTTAAATAAACAATGTTTATATGAAACGTTAAAGGTATAGTTCACCAAAAAATTCAGTCATTAATTACTCAACCGTCGTTCCAAACCCGTAAGACCTTTGTTCATCTTTGGAACACAGATTAGCGCTTTCTGACCCTGCATAGACAGCAACGGAACTACCACGTTCAAGGCCCAGAAACGTAGCAAGGACATCATTAAAATAGTCCATATGATATCAGTGGTTCAACCTTAAATTTATGAAGCTACAAGAATACTTTTTCTGCGCAAAGAAAACAAAAAAAACGACTTCATTCAACGTTTTCTTCTCTTCCGGGAAGAAATCTTTGTGCCATTCACGAGAGTACCACGACGGAAGCGTGTACATTCCTCTGCTTGTAAACAAGGTGCAGCACATGCGTGTTTCTACATTAGAACACCGGCTCCTGTGTCAGCAGCACCACATGCATGCATCGCAGTACTCTTGTGAATGTGCAGTGGAGATTGACACGGAAGAGAAGAATTGTTGAATAAAGTCAACACACAAAAAGTATTCTTGTAGCTTTATAACATTACGGTTAAACCACTAATGTCATATGGACTATTTTAACAACGTCCTTACTACATTTCTGGGCCTTGAATGTGCTAGTTCTATTTAGGGGTATGCCGGTATCAAATTTTCATGTTGCGATTTATTGCTAATGCTTTTATCACGGTATGCGGTATTATCACGATATTGAAATTTAGTTTTTAAAAAGTGCTGTCATAATACAGTATAACAGGTTTAATAACTTTTTTCTTATAACAAAAATAACTGAACATTTAAATGCAATAAAGTAAAACAGAAAAATTTATAAAGTTAAAAGTTTTACACAGATTAAAGTGCAAAAGAACTATAAAGACCAATAGGTATCACTTTACAATAAGACCTAATTAGTTAACCTTAGTTAATGCATTAACATTCACAATGAGCAATAGCTACATTTGCGACAGAAGTTATTAATCTTTGTTTAAAAAAAATACAAGTCTTAGTTCATGTTAGCTCATTAAATAACACACTTGCAACTTTAGATTTTAACAACGTGTTATTAAATATTGGAATACCTAAGATTAATGAATGTTCAGAAGAATTTTCATTGGCAGTTTATGTTAACTAATGAATTAACTAATGTTAACTAATGAAGCCCTAATGTAAAGTGTGACCGAACAATAAAGAATCAAAACACTTTCAAACAATATCTAGGGCATGTTGTAGTCCAGATTAAAATGTAAAAAAAAGTTTGAAAATAAATAGCCTATTAAGTCTAAATATTTAAGTATTTGGCGCTGTGATGAACATCATAGCAAATACACAAATCTGAATGGCTATTTAAATCATTTAAACATGATTCAGAAACAGGAAGTAATGCAGCTGCTTTGTTTACAGGGTTTCCGGGGTAAAGGCTGCATTTAAATGAATTATTATATTATTATTATTATCATTTCTGCAGTTTAGCGCCATCTGCTGTCAGAGAGTGAAAGTGCGCTTTCATCCAGAGCGTCTCTCACATGTTCCGCCATGTGCTTCACATCCGCGCTTGTTTACATCAGAGTGCGCACGCGTCTTTCACGCAGCATACAGCGGTGTTGTGCATTTTGACCAGTTGATGGGAAAAGTATTCTTAAAATGCATTCAAAATTCGGAATAATTTGTAATATATAATTATTCAGGGTATTTAGAAGTGCCCACGATAACAATATCGTGCATATTCATTACCGTGATATATCGCATTACCGAATACCAGCACAAGTCTAGTTCTATTGCTGTCTATGCAGGGTCAGAAAGCTCTCAGATTTGATCAAAAATATCTTAATTTGTGTTGCGAAGATGAACGAAGGTCTTACTGGTTGAGTAATTAAGGACATTTTTGGGTAAACTATCCCTTTAAGCTGAACAAATGTTCCCAAACAAACTCTAAATTGAAGATTTTTTTTAATGCTAAGTTTTAATAAACAGAAACATGCTATATTTGTGGTATAATTTTGAGGCAAAGTACAAAAGGGAAGGCAAAAAAAATACAATGTTCTAATATAATGTAGAAAAGGTCAGAGTGGCAACAGTGTTGGTACTAACCGTCTGGACTGGCTACAAGGGCATCGTTCAGGCTGCCCAGAGGACTGCTGCCCTCTTTACACACTTGAATCTCATTCATGCTCTCAGGAGGGGCTTCAATGGTGATTGTGGGAGTGATAGGCAATGCAGGGATAACAACTGGCACCATGGGCTTTGTGGGTGATGGTGGGCAAGGGCTCCACCGAGGTACGCAAGTTATACCTTCTTCCTCAAGCTCCCTCAGGTAGTATTCAATAATCTCCTTACCCTATAGAGAAATAAGAACACATCACTCACTTTTCACTACTTACTTTTTTTTTTTTAGATGATAAATACACATGCATTAAAGACGTCACAAAAAAGACGCAAGTTTATGGGAGACAACATAGACTTTCTGTGAATTACAATACACAAACTGTCTTCGTAATTCGGAGGAAACAACACTAGCATAACATCTCTCCATTAAAGACGTGACAGTTCTGAAATTGGAATTTATCTGATTACTGAAACATGTATAAAATCTTTATAAAAAAAAAAAAACTAAAAAAAAAACTAAGAGAGACCTCTACTGAGTTTTTAAATTCTGACCTTTCAGTTAATTGACTTAAAACTGAAACTGTAATGCAAATTGTTATGGATTATTTATAGCATGCGATTAAATAGCATGTGTTCTCACCATCTCTCATGCTGTTAATTGTAACCAGTGTGACACCAGCATTAAAATACCTCTACACCAGTCTACAGCAGAGACAGTTATAACCTAAAAGTTATAGTTTTTAAGTTATAACCTAAAAACTGTTTAGGGCTGCACCCTAATAGTCGACTAAATGTTAAGTTGACTAAAACTTTATTAGTTGGTTATTCACAGAAAAAACTGTCCATGACAGATAGATTGTTAACTGCTGGTCCTTGAGGACCAGCAGTTAACAATATAACTGCTGGTCATATTTACCAGCAGTTAAATATGCTGGTATATATCTAGTAATTATATGCTAGATATAATTACATTATATCTAGCAGAAAATCCAAAAATTGCATCATTCATTGACCTCAAATATGGCTTATCATTGAAACATTTAAGTAGTAGCAACTTTACACCGCCATTTGCTCTAATGTTACACTAGATAAATGTGCTTTATTAGGTACATATCCAAGTGTTTGTGCGGAGTGTGTAAGGTGTTAGCACTCTTACTGCATGACATGGAGGCACCGGCGCAATCACTGGCATTTTTTCCTAATAACAGTGGAAAAAACTTAAAATATGCTGTCATTTTTGCTCATACAGATAAGAGTAATAAATAATTCAAAACTGTCAAGGGATTTATTTTATTTTTATACACTCACAATATCAAGATGATCTTGAAATGTCTACTTTAAAATTAACCAAATTAAAGGGGTCATGAACTGAGAAACCAAAATTCCCTTGATCTTTTGACATAAGAGGTCATTGTACTATAAAAATGTCCTTAAAGTTTCAGAACTCAAAACTTTCTCGTTAGTCTAAAAACAGCTTATACCGAAGCCAGTCTGCCTAAATGACAGCTTGTGGAATGTACCACTCTATGATGTAATAGTGTGGCTAAACACCACCTCCGCAGAAGAAGATCAATGCCTGCTTCTACAACACTGCCTGTTTAGCCCTGCCCACCGATTCACGCATGTAGTGTGTTTACGAGAGAGGTGAACGCAGGTCTACGCCGAAACCAAACAATAAAGATGGCTCTGAAGACAAGACAAGTGTCTTTCAGTGCCAAGTTGTAGAAAAACAGTCTTTGCATTGCCTTCCTTCTGATCCCAACGTTAGAAAAGAGTGGATGAACTTTTTTTTTATGAAGTTCCAGGCCGCGTCAGTAAGAACTTGGTCCTACAGTATGTTCACTTAATTTTACTGCGGATTCGTTTACAAACAAGGCACAATTCGACGCAGGATATTCAGAAAGATGATAAAGACGATGCTGTGCTGACTATATTGGATCCGTCGCAACACAAAAGTTTTTACGTGATCACTATTGCTTTGTCTGTTAAACAGATTGTTTGATATGAGTATTTATGCGTTTTAACCTAAATCACATCAGCGTACATCTGTGAAGGATGTAGTCTGTCAAACATACACAGCTGTTAGCCAATCATAGCAGAGGGTGTTTACTTCCAAGTCTACAATCCGCCTGTACTGTCCACTGTACTACGGAGATGGGGAATCAGCATCCACGTCATCTTTGCAGCCGACACACTGACTGGGAAAACACTAGTTTATTAATAAATAATTACAATATCTCCTTGCTATTTTTCTAAACAAAGCTACTACTTTTAGGAATAGGCTATATATATATCAAAGGCTTACTATAAGTTTAGTTCCCCAGCCCCCAGTATATATTTATTTAATTAAATTAATGTAACAGACCAATGCCACTCCAATTCATTGTTGATCTTTAGTTGTTGATCAAATTTATTTAAATGGGTGGCTGTCGTAAAATTGTTTTAATGACATTTACTCAAACATACATTAAAATAAGATACAAAACAGTTTAAGCTGTTTTACTAACTTCTTTCCACAGCTGAAACACTGTGACACATTTTAGTAAGTTCTTCTGTTTCTTTCAATATACATTCCGATGTTCATTCATGTTTTTTTGTGCTATAAATAGCAGAAAATAGGAAGATATGATCTGTTCAGGTTAATTGCGTTTTGGTCTCGTACTGTATCGCATACCTTGTCAGTGTCGTGCGCTTGCTTAGCCCTTTGTGATAAACAGTAAAGTGTGTTTAAGCGCTAGCAAAAGACAGTGTAAAGAAATACTCTTTGAGAGAAGCAGTCAATCAGCGGAAGTTAAAAGCAGATCGTAAGTGTATTTATTTCTTGTCTCATTAGTGTTTAGCGCAGTTGTCGTTGCTAGGAGACACTTGTTTTGTTTACTGTGTTGAGACGAGCTAAAGTTAAGTTTGGTCTCATACTGTATCGCATACCTTGTCAGTGTTGTGCGCTTGCTTAGCCCTTTGTTGTGATAAACAGTAAAGTGTGTTCAAGCGCTAGCAAAAGACAGTGTAAAGAAATACTCTTTGAGAGAAGCAGTCAATCAGCGGAAGTTAAAAGCAGATCGTAAGTGTATTTATTTCTTGTCTCATTAGTGTTTAGCGCAGTTGTCGTTGCTAGGAGACACTTGTTTTGTTTACTGTGTTGAGACGAGCTAAAGTTAAGTTTGGTCTCATACTGTATCGCATACCTTGTCAGTGTTGTGAGCTTGCTTAGCCCTTTGTTGTGATAAACAGTAAAGTGTGTTCAAGCTGAATTCAATTTCCGTTTTGTCAAACGGGTATAAAAAAAGGATAGTACACTGCGGCAGCCCTCGTGTGAAAATAGAAGAGTGTAAAGACCATTGACTCTACCATGCGACTCCACAGTGCAGGGACACAGACAAGGGACATAAG
>NW_015623475.1:29911-40545 GCF_001515625.1 Sinocyclocheilus rhinocerous | reverse complement strand
CAACCTCTTTTTTTACACCTTTCTTCACTTCTGTTTCAGTTTTTATGACTAACTCTTACTATGTGTTTCCATATCCCTACTATTACTCCTACTCGCAAACCACGCATCACACACAATAGGCAGTGCAATCCTAACAACCTGTGCACTTTGCCTGCTAATGCACTACTTTCTTTTTCTATTGGTCTCTGGAATTGTCAGTCTGCAGTAAACAAAGCAGATTTAATTATATCTATTTCTAGTCATTCAAGACTAAACCTCATGGCCCTGACAGAGACATGGATCAAACCAGAGGATACTGCTAATCCTGCAGCACTCTCCAATAATTTCTCATTTTCCCACACTCCCCGTCTAACTGGAAGAGGTGGAGGTACTGGTCTGCTTATCTCTAATGATTGGAAATTTATTCCTTTACCTTCTCTGGGTATTAGCATGTCCTTTGAATCACATTCAGTCACTATTACCCACCCTTTTAAAATCCATTTTGTAGTTGTTTATCGACCCCCAGGACCACAAGGTAACTTCTTGGATGAAAGATGTGCTGCTCTCAACCTTTCCTGAGGATGGTACTCCCCTAGTTATGCTTGGAGACTTCAACATCCACCTAGATAAACCTCAGGCTGCAGACTTCCACACTCTGCTTGCCTCTTTTGATCTCAAGAGAGTGTTAACTACGGCTACTCACAAATCAGGCAACCAAAGTGCTACTGATACTTTCTGCTCCACTCTTACATCTTGTTTAGACAGTGTCTGCCCCTTGTCTTCCAGGCCAGGCCGTACCACTCCTTCTGCCACTTGGCTGTCTGATGTTCTCCGCGAGCATCGTTCTAAGCTCAGGGATGCTGAAAGGTTGTGGCGCAAATCAAAGCATTCTTCAAGAATCGGCTAAAAACACATCTCTTCCATCTTTATTTGATCCTCTAACCCTAGCACTCTCTATTCTAATTCTATTCTTTATAAAAAATAAAAAAAACTTGCCCCTTTTAGACTTGCACTTTTATTTACTAATTTGTTTTCTTAAAAATAAATAAATAAATAAAAATAACACTTGCTTCTCTAATCTTTTTGCATTCTATATATTTGTTTTCTTTTTATTTATTATACAATTATAATTCTGACTTTCTGACTTCTGATTAACAAAAGCAAAAAAGGCCTCTCTAACACTAGCTTGCTCTATTCTTTTTCTATTCTATCGGTTTTCTTTTTATTTATTATACGATTAAAAAAAAAATTTAAAACATTTTCCTCCCTCCTTTGTCCTCCTCCTCCCCCTCCTTCATCAACTTCAACAGCTGACGACTTTGCCCCATTCTTCATTAATAAAATGAAAACCATCAGTGCACAAGTTTCCATACCACAATCTGTCAAGCACATCTTATCAGCAAACATGCTTGCACATCATTGCTCTTTTGTTGATTTTGATTGCTTCCATTGTCCTCATTTGTAAGTCGCTTTGGATAAAAGCATCTGCTAAATGTCTAAATGTAAATGTAAAAAAAAATTATGCATTATTAATGGAGTTGTTTTATGCTGCATTCCAGACATTTTAATTTTTCCCAACTCCTTCTGTCAGGTAATCAGAGGCGGAGAACACGAATGTAAGTATAGATGGTTTCAACGGCAACAACATAAACAAGCGTTACTGTGAATGCATGCTTTTGTGGCCAAAACTTAAAGATGCTATTTATCTGTATTTATATATTCTGTGGAAGGCGTAGGACCAAGAAATGTTCGTCCAATCAAAAAGCTCGGTCCGAGCATTTTAATTGGCTTTCCTACCTGTCTGTCAACGTATGAATTAGCATACCTCTGCGCACCCTGTTCGCGCAGCCAGGATACGTCAATAGCGCGTTCACGCACGCTGCGCACAGAGCGAAAATGGCAGACAAACATCAACAACCCGATCTTCCTTCCTGGTATTGTAGTACATTTACTAACTGTAATTTAAAAGGTTTCTCACCGGTGACACATGATGTAGCCCAGCGGTTCCCAATTCCAGTCCTCTATTGGCAAAGGGCATCTCATGAACCACACTCCAGTGGTTTGAGTCTTATCTCTCAGATAGGTCCTTCAAGATATCTTGGAGAGGTGAGGTGTCCGAGTCATAACATCTAACGGATTGTTTGAATGGCTCAGGGCTCAGTTCTTGGACCACTTCTCTTCTCTGTCTACATGGCATCACTAGGTTCTGTCATTCAGAAACATGGCTTTTCATATCACTGCTATGCTAATGACAATCAACTCTGCCTCTCATTCCATCCTGATGTACATTTACTAACTGTAATTTAAAAGGTTTCTCACCGGTGACACATGATGTAGCCCAGCGGTTCCCAATTCCAGTCCTCGCTCTGCATATTTTGCATGTCTCGCTTAGTTAACACACCTGATTCAGATAACCAGCTCGTTAGAAGTGAGCTACATGCATGAACTGTGTTCCGATTGACATGCTCCCTACACAGTGTTCTTTGCTCCCTACTCCCTGAGCTGGGGAAATCCATCGAAGTTTACTTCACTTCAGAACATTCATTCACGGATTTTCGCTGCGCAGCATCTTCACACACAGACACAATTTGATAGAGAAGTGTGAAGTGTGACATAATATATATCTCTGTAAATGAATACTATTTAAATTGATGTCTCGCACACTTTAATGCCCTTTGTATGGAACATATACGCTCGCTTCGAATTGGAATCATGGCGGAATATCCTGTGATGTCCACTTTGCAGGGCACTTATGGTCGAATAGAACAAACGTCACACGTGATAAGAGATACATATGAAATGTGCAGAGCGGGCGAGCAGGGGAGACTGGAATTGGGAACCGCTGATGTAATCTATTGTAGTAATGTTGTCTCTGGTATTCTGGTCTGTGAGTGTATATGCGTTCAGGGGGTGTGGCTTTGGAAGGTGATTGCAGGGAGGGTGGGATGTTCGCTTTCAGTGCTATCTGGCTGAAGTTAGCATTTTTCAAGATCTCCTACTGCACCTTTAACTTCCAGTTGACTTCCAATAAACAACAACAGAGTTCCTCTAGAGTAGATTATTTCTGACAAGCAAAATATATAACAAGTTATATTAAAATTAAAACTTTATGTACCATTTCACATTTACAATTCTGCTCTGCATGTTTGCTGCGTAAATCAGATGGGCTGCTTGAAATGCAAATTCATTCTCTGCCAGCAGGAGGTGCTTTTGAAGCAGCACAGAGATAGAGGTTTCCCCGGTAATGGCAGTACACAAAGCAGCGTACACAAAGCAGCGCTGAGCTCACAAACGCTGCTTTACAGGCAAGACTAAATGAAAATGACATCGAAAACTTTCTGAAGACAGTCAGTTTCCTTCAGAGATACAGTGATATAAAAACACTCAGGCCACGTTTTGATTTTGAAACGTGCAGTGATCATGTTTATTCAACAAAGTCGAAGCCTTTTGGAAAATCTATTTATGGTGGTCAGGTGGGCAGCCACAAATAGATAAATGTATGGGGAACACTTCCCACAGCACAACAACCTGAGCCCAACTTCAGTCTACTCATCACCTTAACTTTAACTGCGTTTGTAGTCTGCGCCATAGCCAGACTGATAAACAAACACAGACCGAAGTTAACTTCGGGCCATGCGCGTGCACACGATGAAACTGTCTAGAAACTTGTGTTTATTCACAGAAGTGCCAGAGGACAACAAACGAAGAATGTGCTCAGGTGAGTTCAAAGTAAATAGAGTTCCGGATAGAACACTTAGCTTTCTCGATAACAGTTCTTTCTTTGTCTTTTGCAGGAGCACGGAGAGAATAATCCAAACAGGTTGGAAGAAACGGATGAAGTAGGAGAGGACAATCATCAGGTAAGTTTTTCCACAGGGTAAGTAGCCAGCTAAGTGTCACAATGGTAACCACTAGACCAGACGAGGAAGTGAGGACATGAAGACAATTTTATACGTGCGTTGATTGGGGAGTAACAGGTGCAAACAGTCAATAATCAGGGGATTGTGATCGTGCGGGAGCGGTGATTGGATCATGGGTGACTTCGTGGCACCTACATAAAAATAACGTCTGGAACGATGCTTAAAGTCGGACATCTAACCTGTGAACTCGGGGCAGATCGATGAACCCAGACTTCAGTGAGACGCATCATTTGACATCACTGCTTCAAACTTAAAAATATTAGACATCAAGTTTATAAAATGATACTTTAATTTTTGCCTTTTTTCTGTTTTTGTCATAATTGACACAAAAACACAAAATGCTCGTGTCATGGCGACATCATGAGGTCAATATGTTAAGGTGACGTGATTGACTGGAGCTCACCAAGGTTTCAAGTGGGACATTTCAACTCGGATGTTCCCACTTCCGATCTCGTCTGGAATGCGGCATTATATTCAGGGTCTAGACTTTTAGGGCCTGTTTACACTTGGTCACTTCATGTGATTTCTCTGATTGGATAGCTATCCGATCATGAAAAGACCTTGTGTAAATGCCCTCTAAATGCTTTTGATATGGATTTAAATCCAATCACTCAAACCACTTCAGGAGGTGTTTTGGGATGCATTCCAGACAAAACTGGACAAGTGTAAATGCATCTGGTTGTCAAAGAAACAAAACATAGTATGTTTTTTTGATGCGAGACTTCTATTTTGAAAGACATGTGTGAAAGCTGTTGACACTTCTGTCAGACGTGCCAGAGAGAAATGTGTTGTCCTGATTCAGTATTTGCAGTCAGATAAGGTGTTGTCGGCCTATAGCCTATGTCAGTGTCATTATTCTAAAGTCTCTCTCAATTCAGAAAAACAAACCTCCCTGTCCTGGACACTTAGACAACTTTCTAAGGACACTTAGAAACTCCAAAAGGACACCAAAGAACCAAATGATATAAGGAGCCAATATAAGCACATATGAAAGAAAAAAAAAATCTGAATTTTATAGTATGTGTACAGTGCAACAGCAAAGAGCTTTTTTACATTTTAGAGAAGTCAAGATGCGATACCGAACAGGACCACATGGTGATGCCAAAAAAAACCCTAAACCAACCGCCTGCTGACTGCATATATCTACTACATATATTAGCGCTGTTTTGGACGGATTGTTTGAATGCATTCGCTTACTGGATCATTGGACTGAAAACTTTCCTGGAATTTAGCAGCTTAAAATGATCTGATCGCAAGCAGAGAAGCAAAATTGGGTTAAAGGGTTAGTATAGAAATTGTGCTTCAGTAATTTTGCGTTAATTGCATTAAATTATTTTAACGCGTTAAGGATTGTAAAATTAATCGCATGCGTTAACGCATTAACGTTGACAGCACTAATATATATATATATTAGGGCTGGTATGGTGAAAAGTAACGTGTTTAAATTATTAACGCATTTAACGCACTTGCCCCAGACCTAGGTGGATCATCTGATATTTCATACAGTTGATTGCGTCACGTTTCACAGGTCTGTGCGTTCATTCCTGTTTGTTTTGTCTGTCTCCTTGTCACGTGTTGGTGGCGCTCATTGCTGGGGCCGCTCAGTTGACGAGCTAATCAGTTCTGTACACCTGAAGCTCGTCAGGACTGCTATTTATGTGGAGTGTTTGCTCTTGTCTTTTGTCAAATCGTTGGTGTGCTTACCTGCTGTTGTTTTGCTCCGTTCAGTTTGCTCTCCGGTTCCCTGTGTCATTGTTTTGTTCCTGTTCGGAGTATCTCTGCCTCTCTCACTGGATTTTCCCGGACGTTTCTGTCAGCAGTCATTGCACATCCCGTTGCAGTCTCCTCGCTGCCAAGGCCTGCTCTACCATCAGCGATCCACGATTCTGACCATCCTGTCTTATTGTTCTCTGCCTTTTTGAATAAACTGTTTTGCTGCATTTGCTACTGGATTCAGTATTTATTCCCTGACATAACGATCTGACCCAATGGATCCAGCGAATGCTTCGGAATTGAGAGACATTCTGTCTAGCAACAATGCTAGAATGTAAAAGGCAAGAGGAGCAGATCTTCGCCACCGGCCGTGCGGTCCAGGCCTTGGTAGCACAGGTGTCCGAGTTAACTGCCCAGCTGCAGCAGATGAAGACAGAGGCTGCGGCATCTACCACTGTGCCAGACCCACTGCCTGTTCCCTCCATTAGAGAACATGCCGATCGTCACGTAGAGCCACGTTTACCACCACCAGCCACTTATTCCGGTGAGCCACATTTATGTCGATCATTTTTGGCTAAGTGCTCTTTGTTTTTTGCTCTCCAGCCGGTAGCGTTTTCTACAGAGCAATCTAAAGTGGCATTGGTGATTACGCTCTTGTCTGGTCGAGCAGGACTTTGGGGAATGGCGGTGTGGGAAAATAAGCATCCATGTTGCTCCTCATTTCAAGCGTTTTCTGATGAACTCAAGAAAGTATTCGACCGTGCAGTTGCCGGTCAAGAAGCAGCTCGCGTGTTGGCGGATCTGAATCAAGGAAACCGATCTGTCACGGATTATTTAATTGAGTTTCGCATGCTCGCTGCTGAATGCAAATGGAACGAGGAGGCACAGTGGGATAATGTTCCTGCATGGGTTGCCTGACCGTATTCAAAAGGATATTTTTGCGCTGGATTTACTCTCTGACTTGGATGGCTTAATTGAACTGGCTATCAGAGTGTATGCTCGTTTGCAACGTTGTGATCAACGTGTTCAGCAGAGTTTGGTTCCTGAGAGCGGTGCTTGTTTTCCAGTACCCTCCAATGCTACGGTCAGCCCCGCTTTCGATCCGGAACCCATGCAGGTGGGCAGAACTCGGCTTTCCCGGGAGGAGAAAGATCGATGAAGAACTCTGGGATTATCTTTATACTGCGGAGCTGCGGGCCAAATTGCTGCTCAATGCCCAGTAAAAGACAGAGCCCGCCAGTAGTTTCGAGGTTACTGATGGGTGGTATTGCCTTTGAGAAATCCTCCTTATCCACCACTCTCCTCCCGGTAAGACTGCAATGGGCTACTTCCCATCACAGCTGCCTTGCTCTGCTGGACTCTGGAGCTGAAGGGAATTTTCTGGACATTACTCTTGCTCACAAACTCAAGGTTCCTCTTATTCCACTCATTCAGCCAATCTTGGTCAATACACTTGGCAGTCAAGCGCTACCATCCGTCACTCATTCTACCGGGCCGGTGAGTTTGACCACTTCAGGCAACCATCAGGAAGAGATCCATTTTATGTTAATTAACTGTCCACTCGCTCCAGTAGATCTTGGACATCCTTGGCTTATGCTTCACAACCCTCATATTAACTGGCAACAGAGCAGTGTCTTGTCTTGGAGTGAACATTGTCAAGCTACTTGTTTGGTCTCTGCTCTGTGTCTTGTTCTGCCTTACAGGATGAACCCATGGACCTGTCTAACGTGCCCACAGAGTACCTTGACCTGAAGGGAGTGTTCAGTAAGTCCCAAGCTGCTTCTCTTCCTCCGCATCATCCCTATGAATGTGCTATAGACTTATTGCCAGGTACGTCTCCGCCTAAAGGCAGGTTATATTCGCTATATTCGCCATGGAGAAATATATTTCTGATTCTGTGGCGGCCAAACTCATCTGCCCTTCCTCTTCTCCGGCAGCTGTGGGGTTCTTCTTCGTGGAAAAGAAAGATGGTTCCTTGCACCCTTGCATCGACTATTGAGGTCTGAACAACATCACGGTTAAGAATACTTATCCTTTGCCGTTGATGTCTTCGGCCTTCGAGCAGTTGCAAGGGGCTTCCTTTTTCACGAAGTTGCACCATCATTTGGTCCGCATCAGGGAGGGGGATGAGTGGAAGACTGCTTTCAACACCCCCAGGGGGCAATTTGAATATCAGGTTATGCCGTTAGGGCTATCCAACGCCCCCGCAGTCTTCCAGGCACTCGTCAATGACGTGCTGAGAGATATGGTTGACCAGTTCATTTATGTCGACCTAGATGACATATTGATATTTTCTTTTTCTCTCCAGGAACATGTTCAGTATGTCAGGCAAGCGCTTCAGAGGCTGCTAGAGAATGGGCTTTTTGTCAAAGTGGAGAAATGTGTTTTTCATGCACAGTCTGTCCCCTTTTTAGGATACATCACTTCGTCTGAGGGAGTGTGCATGGATCCCGAAAAGATTCAGGCTGTGGTAGATTGGCCAACCCCAGATTCCCACAGACCCTGCAGAGGTTTCTGGGCTTTGCCAATTTTTACCGGCATTTTATTCGCAATTACAGCCAGCTAGCCGCCCCTCTGACTGCCTTGACCTCCACCAGACGTTCAGGTGGTCTGAAGCAGCCAATGCTGCTTTTTCCAACCTCAAGAGCCGCTTTGTTTCAGCTCCCATTCTTATTGCCCCTGATCCCTCCTGTCAGTTTGTGGTGGAGGTCGACGTGTCAGAGGTGGAGGTGGGCACGGTTCTTTCCTAGCATTCTTCTTCAGATGACAAGATCCATCCGTGCGCATTTTTTTCTTATCATTTATCCCCAGCTGAGTGAAATTATGACATTGGTAATAGGGAGTTGTTGGCTGTCAAGCTTGCGTTGGATGAATGGCGCCATTGGTTGGAAGGCTCGGGGGTGCCTTTCATCGTCTGGACCCATCACAAGAACCTTGAGTACATCAGGCCCGCCAAACGTTTAAACTCCAGGCAGGCTCGGTGGGCTCTTTTTTTCGGTCGTTTTGATTTTTCCATCTTTTACCATCCGGGCTCTAAAAACATTAAACCCGATGCCTTGTCTCGTGTTTTTGATCATTCCGAGCATCCGTCTTCTCCCGAGTTCATTTTGCCTGAGAAACTTGTTGTTTCTATGATAACTTGGGAGATCAAGTCGAAGGTCCGCTCTGCCTTACAAGGGGTAATGCCTCTGTCCGATTGTCCACCTAGTCGTTTATTTGTGCCTGAGAGTTTACGGTCCGACGTTATCCGATGGGGTCATTGCTACAAGATGGCTTGTCATCTGGGGGTGAGGCGCACTTTGTTTCTTGTTAATCAAAGGTTCTGGTGGCAATCTATGGCTAGTGACACACAGGATTTTGTCTTGGCCTGCTCCGTTTGCGCCAGTTGTAAGACTTCCAATCGACCCCCTGCTGATTCCTCGTAAAACAGCGATTCTGGTGGCCTTCTATGGCTCGTGATGTCCAAGATTTTGTTTTGGCCTGCTCAGATTGCGCTCGTGGTAAGACTTCCAATCGCCCCCCTGACGGACTCCTTCATCCGCTGTCAGTCCCTTCGAGACCCTGGTCCCACATTTCGCTCGATTTTGTTACAACCCTCCCCCCCTCTCAGGGCAACACGGTGGTTCTGACCGTAGTGGACCGGTTCTCGAAGGCTGCCCATTCCATTTCAAATTACCCTCTGCCAGAGAGACAGCGACTGCTGTCACTGATCACGTTTTTCGCATTCATGGCCTCCCGAGAGATGTGGTCTCTGACAGGGGGCCCCGATTTGTGACCAAATTTTGGAGAGAGTTTTGTAAGCTGCTCGGGGCGAGTGTTAGTTTTTCCTCTGGGTTTCACCCTCAGAGCAACGGTCAGACAGAGAGGGCCAATCAAGATTTGGAGCGGGTGTTGCGATGTTTGGTCTCTCAGAACCCATCCTCCTGGAGCCAGCAACTTTCATGGGTGGAGTACGCACACAACTCATTACCAGTGTCATCTACGGGCCTATCTCCATTTGAGTGTAGTTTAGGTTACCAGTCACCAATTTTTCCCAGTCTGGAATTTGAAGTCGCGGTTCCCTCTGCCCACACTTTTGCCCGGAGGTGCCGCCGCACATGGGGGAAAGCCAGACAGGCCTGAAACGTTGTTGGTCAAAAAGTGTGGCTTTCTTCCCAAAATATTCCTCTCCGCTCCGTTAGTAATAAGCTTGCTCCCAAATTTATTGACCCGTGCACTGTCACCAAGATTCTTAGTCCAGTGGCAGTCCGCCTCAAACTTCCTCCGGCGTACAGGAGAATCCATTCCGTTTTTCATGTTTCCAAATTAAAACCCATTTTTCATCTATTCATCTACATTTCATTTATTCCCTGACAGATTGATGACAAATATGAGGCAGGGCAACAACTCACTGCGTAATGGAGCCTAGACAACGTAGTTAGAACGTCCCTAAAATCCAAGATATGGGGCAAAAATTTGAGTTTTTGTCTCATATTTACATCATATAGTTAAGCAATATCACATGATCAATAGACTAAGTGCAATATCACACGAGTGCAAATTTGATATTGATCTTATACAACAGTTTAGTAAATGTTTACAATGTTTTCTGTTTTGCTCAATTTTGCCAAAGAAAATATAAAGACAAAGCAGAACTGCTCTTCTCCGAGCAACACACAGCGGCATTGCATTTCTTAATGCACGTTTTGAACGGATTGGGTGAACAATTTTGCGCTTTGAACCATTGGCCATAGGCACGTTGGATTTGAAGTGGCGCTGCACAGACCGATCGGTGTGTGACAAAGTATTACGAGAGTGCGATTCAAAAGCATAAGGAGCCGTCTGCTCTCTATAGCTCTTGCAGTACTTTGATGTCACAGACCGATCGGTCTGATGGTGATAACCTGCTTCAAGTCGAACGAGCCTAATGTAGCGAATCAGCTCAAAGGGGAAATATGAATAATTAATCATAACTAGTTATAATTAATTATAAATATTTAGATCCGCTGTAAGCATTCATTTGACCTCTCAGTGTCAACTGTC
>NW_015623475.1:25174-28128 GCF_001515625.1 Sinocyclocheilus rhinocerous | reverse complement strand
AATAAACTAAACATTTAGAATTTTTACCTCAGTATGTTTGTTCTGTGAGTTTCTTTATGTGTGCCGTATGCTCATTTGATTTGATTTCTCCATGAAAGTCTCTCACAGAGACAGGCAGCACGAGCCTCAACAGCGCGACATTGATAATAGAAATACACTATCCATTATCAATCGCTGTTTAAGCTGAATGTAATAAAATCAGAAGAATCATTTGCACGTTTTGATGTGTGATTATATTTTGTCACTTAAGTTTTAATCAGGTTATTAGTCCCGTCGGGCAAGTACAATTCTCAAACCATTTTTCAGTAAACTTGCATTAACCCATTTAAAGTAGTTCGGAGGCTGGACAGCGAGCTGGTGTTCGACTGTATTCTGTAACCGCAATTCTCTCTGATGACGCGGTAACTACAGCGGGGGAAAAAGTACTCTTGATGGACACTCACTGGGTCCGTTAGACTGGAGACATTTTTGTGGTAATGTGACCAAAAATATTTAAGACCTACTGAATCTGAATTAAAGACATTTTAAGACTTTTTAAGGCCTTATTTTAGAAAAACTTTATTTAAGACATTTTAAGACTTTTTAAGGATCCGCGGCCACCCTGTGAAGGCTCAAGTTGATCTTTGCTGAAGTTGGTTGATGATTTATGGGCATTGTGTGTCTTTCCTAAGGGTAAATGAATTGTGAGTTTCTCTGCCCGCATTCCTTTGGGCAATAAAACCAGTGATATCAGCATTGGTTGCCATGGAACCAGAGGCCTGTTCTGCCTTTCTGAGGTGTTAGATGCATTTCGGGGGAAGGGTCCATAGACCCTCGTAATTGGCCCTTTGGTTAGGTGAGGGGCCGTTAGATATTATTTGTTAAATATAACAAAAAGTTGTGTGTCTGATTGGTCCAAATGGTACACTAATGATTCAATGGACCATTCATAAAGATCCATTTACTTCACTCCTGAATTAACCAGCCATTTGAACAAATCAAATCAATGAATAAATGACTCGATGGCTTAATCATTAAGACATTTACCACCACCTACTGGCAGTTTTAGTTTATTATTTAGAGTATCATTTCATTAAAGAAATAATTTCATATTTCCATAGTAATAATAATAAAAAAAAATAAAAACACGCAGGGCAGCTCTCTTCAACTGGAGCCTCGCTGCCAGGGAAAACAAAAACGCTTTGCTGCCTCTGTTTTGCAGAAGCTTTACAAATCCTCTGCACTGGCGGTTTGCACTTTGAACGCAACATCCCTCCTCACGGCCTATCAAGACAAGCTTTTTGAGGAAATGGGTCGTCAACTGGACTCCGGATCTCCCAACCTAGCACTCTGGGAGGAGATATGTGTCATTGCAGATTTAAACCTGCGTACATCTCGCGGAGCCGTTCAAAGTTGCGGACGCAGCATGGGCTTGGCGGTTGTGGGAGAGAGATCACTGTGGCTGAGTTTGTCCGGACTCTCTGAGAAAAAAACAGTGGAGTTTTTGGACGGCTTGAAAACGAAAAAATACCGGTTAATAACGTTATTTTTAAACCTTTTCTTTTCTTTTCTTTTCTTTTAATAATAATAATAATAATAATAACAAAGTACAGCGTTTTCTTTACTCAAAAAAGATAAAAACAGGAAGAGATCTGGGCCCGTATTCACAAAACATTTTATCTTACCACTAAGAGTTCTCCTAAATAGCAGTAAAAGTTTTTAGCTAAGAGTTTCCTCTTAAAACCTTCACAAAGCTGCTGAGACAAACTTTTACTAAGGAATAGACAGAAGTCTTAAGCTAAGAGTAAGGGCGGAGTTTACCTTGTTGCTATGGATGATGTCAGCATACTTACTAACTATGCACACAGTGATTGGCTGATAGTCTCTTTCAGAGATTTATTCATAGAAATATTGAAGAGCGCAATATTATGTTGCCTTATTCAAATAAAGGTTTTAAGATAAAAATGTCAATTGCCACATTCAAATAAAGATTTAAAAATGCAAGCTAATTGTCACTAATTAAACAAGTAGGCTATATATTCAGCTAATTGTCAGCCTCTTATATGTATGCTTCTCGTAAACAATTAGTCAATATGCATTAGGGCTGCCCTCGACTAAAGATTTTTCTGGTCGACTAGTAGTCATTCATTTTAAGTATTAGTCGACTTTTAGTCACACTTTTATTAATAAACCATAAAAATCATAATAATGAGCCTTTAATTGCCTACATACACACAAAAAAGGCTTGCCACAGCGCACCGGCAAACTTTCTGTTTTCGGTTTAAGAGATGAAGTCGGCAACACTGACTCGTCACCTCCGCAGTATGCGCCTGTATGCATGTTTCATAGGGATTACGTAATCTGAGAATATTTGTTTTTTATTTGAATTTTTTTCATTTAAAAGTTTCACTCTCTATATATATATTTTTCATGTCTGTAATAAGGCAAGCATACACAGAGTTTCGAAGTGACGCGCTCAAGTTCAGAGTCCGAGACGGCAGAAAGCGCATCCTTTTTGCTTTCATTATTTAACAAAAGCGCAACGTTTCGTTGTAATTCTGAGTGCACACAAAAAAACGTAGAGTCTTTACAGATATAAAAGATGCATTACTCTTATCTGTATGACCAAAAATGACGAAGTATTTTAAGAGCAAATGATCGCACCGGCGCCTCCATCTGTCATGCAGTAGCCCAAGCGCTCTACTGTTCAGCTTCCACACGCCGCACAAACACGTGAACAGCGCATTTTTTTTTAGGCTAACATTAGATTGAGCTGCCATGTAAAGTTGCTACTACATACATTTTTCAGATGATAGGCCATATTTGAGGTCGATGAATGTTAGGAGAGCATATGGTTGTCCTGCCCGATGTACTATATTACCACATAGGCCTAGACCAGCCGTTAACGATTTGTCCGTCACGGACTGCGTGATTTCGCCACTTCATGTGGAATTTTTTTTTTTCTCTAAGCGACT
>NW_015623475.1:21592-24153 GCF_001515625.1 Sinocyclocheilus rhinocerous | reverse complement strand
TTTTTTTTTCTGCGACTAATACAATTTTGGTAATATGCATATAAACAGATAACAAACTTTTAATTAGCAGAGTAGAATAATCATGGCTGATAGTAAGACATGCAAACATAAAAGAAAACCAAACTGGACGTAAGAACAGCTATAGGCCTATATTAAGGATATAATAAAAAATTTGGAGTTGGGATAACCTCCAAACCAAAGCCGATACCTTTTTAAAAGCTCATTATCGTCAAATGTTTCTAAAATGTTTATACTCCGAGGTAGATTGCTGGCAACAGCCATTTCAGGATAGTTCAGATTTGGTCTTAGTGATTTAGGAGTCCTCTTCACTGTTCTTAACGTTTCACAGATTTAGGAGCTAATTTTAGCACTAAAACGCTTTGTGAAATACTCTTAGAACAAAAATGTAGGAGTCCTAAATTTAGGACTGACACACCCATTATCACTCGCATCGACATCATCCTTCACATCGGCTATATCAGCACATGAGGCGGTGGTCACGCTGAATGCAACAGATCGTACAACGGAGCAGTGTAACTTTTTATGTTTCTTTAACTATTTTATTTTGATTATGAACAGGCTGCAATGTCGCAAAATATGTTGTGTCTGTGTGCGCGTGAGGTGCTGGCGCGATGGCCATACCAACGCTGGTTGGTTATACAGATAGAAGCAAGACATCATTCAAAACTGTCAAGCTTTTGCTAAATTAATAAAACTGTCAAATAAACGCATTTGCAAAATAAAGAAAACTACTTTCGGCTGTCTCGTTTTCCTTTCCTTAAACTTTGGATCGCGTCACAATGAACCGAAACTCAGCACATTTTTTTCTTTCGTTTTGATAATCTGTCAATGATTTAAGTGAAATATATTTCATGTATAGGCCAATATAGGCCATTCCGTTTATGTAAGCCTATAGTTGTATTCTGTTCTCTCCATTCACAGAAGCGCTGCAGGTGCGTGTGATATGTTGAATCCATCTTACACTATCCTCGGATAAACTCCTACCTATGATGATGAATTCACAGCTGAGAGCAGGCATTTCACTCGTTGGATGCATCAGCGTCACATTTGCATAGGCCGTACTACTTGAATTCGTGATTGGTTGACAGCAAATTTCAAATATTAAACGGAATGAAAAAAATAACATTATTAACTGGTTAATGGCCATTTCAAATTTTCAATTCAGTCCGGAACTATAAAATTTGATTTTGTTCCCGTTTCTGTCAAAATTTTGTTCGTTTCCGGTTTTCGTTCCTTGAACTGGTTCAGAGCCGTTTTTGGATGCCCCCATAGATCCAGAAGCTCTGTTTGGAACGACTGTTACAGCGATACGGCAACAATGCAATCTACGGAAGAGGGAAGGGGAGGCATTCAAGGTTTGTCTCCCCAGAAAGCCGGTGGGTCGGCCTTATCATCCGAGCCGGCCAAGTTTCAGACCCTCAGGAAAGTAGGTCAATCTGATTATCAGCCTTCTCACCTCGTCCCGCCGCAACAACCGGGAAGTGCAGCCGCGCAGAAAAAACCTGGGTTTGTGAAACCGAAACTATCTTACACAGCCGCAGCAGCGAAGCATCGTTCAGCTAATCCCCAGGGTAACAAGATGCGGTGGTCTACCTGAGACATCGCTTCAGTTTCAGGAAGGGATTGGAGACAGCACTCAGAGTTTCTCTGTCTCATCCCTTCAGAACGTTCCACTTCTCCCTCCTGCGGGGAAAAGGAGAAGGGATTCAACTACAAGAATCGTTCCTGCAGACCGTTCAGTGTCAAATCTATGCAGACATGTGGCCCATGTTTCCCTGGTGTCACCTAAAACAGTGTCGCCCCCTCTACCCACGGGGTTTGTTCCGAGGGAGGAGAACCATGAGTTCACAAGCATCCAAACACAAATAAAAGGTTCACGGTCGCATCCAGGCCAAGGGCTAACCCTCTATAGGACTAATTGTGAATTTACAGCGTAAAAAAGTATTGACTTTATATTATACATATATTTAGGAGTAAAATCATTTTCCAAAATTTGTTTTCTACCTTTGACCATTTTTTTAGGGATCCGTCATTTATAATTGACGTTGTCCCATTAGGGTAAATTATTTTTGGCAAAATTGTCTGAAACTTCACACACAATCAAATGCTTTTTCACTATCTGAAAAGAAGTGAAAAGGTCTTACTGTTTCAAAAAAACATTAAAAATCTTTATGAACATTAAATTTTTTTCTTGTGCTGCTATATTTGATTTGGAACTCGTGCATGAAAATGTCTAAAACGTGACACAAATTCGGGTGCAATTTCACTGCCTGAAAACCATGTCTTAGTGTTTCAAAAGCATTAAAACAACTTTAACATTGTGTTTCATCTTGGAATTTCAAATAAAATTATCGTAGCACAAGTGAAAGTCAACAAGACTCTTCTTTTTCAGTATACCCTACACAACCCACACATAAGTAGATGTTGACTTGTGCAGTCATCATAGGTGCATCGCTGTCTGTCAGTATAGTAATGCCAATAGACATTGGCATCTTTCCTGACCTCTGGTTGTTGTATGGATCACATCTTTAAACTGGCAT
>NW_015623475.1:15291-19006 GCF_001515625.1 Sinocyclocheilus rhinocerous | reverse complement strand
ACATGTGCTAATGTCTCCTTTACTACTTAGTTACCAAAAATGTGAAGCACATGGCTAATAAATTTTTATTTTACTGGTTGAAGGGGATGTCATTTGACATCACTAAAATAAAATTTTGTTGGCTGAACATTAATATTGTATTTTAAATGCAATTTTCTTAGCGTCATTTATAAATGACGATATCCCATAGAGGACTAAGGGCGCAGGAGTGGGATAAAAAAAAAAAAAAGAATCACAAAAAATCAGTCCAAAAAAAGATGAATATAACTCCTTTACTGGAGTGAAATTCCCTCCCTTCGCCGCTAGATGGTGCCGCAACACCGCTAGTGAGCGAAGACGGGAAAGGCCCTCTCGCTGCCCAGGTAACGAACTGGCGCACATGTGCAGTTCATCCCTGGGTTTTAGCCACTATAGACAGGGGCTACAGACTCCAGTTTGCTGTAAAACCTCCGGTGTTCAATGGTGTGGTAATGTCAGTGGCCCAGGGGGAGTCAGCCCGTGTTCTGGAGGAAGAAATATCCTCCTTACTGATAAAATGAGTGATAAGAATAACTCCAATGGAAGAAAGAGCCCTCAACAAACACCTCAGAAAGTACAAGGTCAAAATGCTTTCACTCAAAACATTGTGCCAAAATATTCGTCAGGGAGACTGGTTCACCTCAGTAGATCTCCGGGATGCATATTTTCACATTGATATCTTTCCTGCACACAGGAAATATCTGAGATTTGCATATCAAAATACAGCATACGAGAAGGTGAAAATTCCCTTTGGCCTCTTCTCTAGCTCCGAGAATTTTTATCAAATGTGTAGAGGGGCTCTGACTCCATTAAGAAATATGGGAGTCAGAGTCTTGTCTTATCTAGACGAACTGCTTGTGTGTGCACCGTCTAAGCATTTCTGTCAGAGGAGTGCATCGAGGCGTTTCGTCGCTGCATCTCCTTTTTTCAATGAGGGAAAAAAGTCTCTCCTAGATTATGCCTCCAGTTACTGGGTTTGATGGCCTCAACAAGAGCAGTGGTCCCTCTGGGACTACTGCGAATGAGGGAATTTCAAAACTGGGCTGAATCACAGGGCATCCGCTCCAAGAGCCGTCTCTGCCACAGAGTGCACATCTCACCAGAATGCATTAATGCTCTCTGCCACTGGAGAGCTCCATCATTTCTCAGAACAGGATGCCCTCTGGGTCCGGTCGTTTCGAGGAAAGTGGCGACGACGTATGCGTCCCTCACGGGCTGGGGAGCTGTGTTCGAGGGCAGAACAGTGAGAGGGAGTTTGAGCTCCAGCACTGAGGGAAGAGCACATACATTTTCTAGAGCTACTCTCCGTATTTCTGGCTCCGAGACATTTTGTGCAATTTCTCAAATATCACCATGTATTGGTCAGAACGGACAATACAACGGTGATAGCCTATATAAAAGTTCACATGTTAGTGAAGAAGCTGATAATGTGGGGCAGCGCAAACCTCCTGTCGTTGCGCACGACGCATGTTCCAGGAATGATGAACAGGGGAGCAGATTTGCTGTCCAGAGGGAACCCACTGTACGGGGAGTGGAGACTTCATCCCCAGGTGGTTCAGATGATATGGCAGAGATTCGGTTGAGCTGCCGTAGATCTGTAAATGTCTCCGTGCAATGTCCCCTGTTCTTCTCTCTAGCAGGCGACGATGCACCGTTGGGTGTGGATGCTCTAGCTCACGAATGGCCAGACGCAATGTATGTGTTCCCCCGTTAAGCCTAATCGAGCCGACATTACGGAGGGTAAGAAAGCACGGTCATACGATTATTCTAATAGCACTATACTGGCCGGGGAGACTGTGGGTAGCGGAAATTGCACGGCTGCTCTGCGACCAGCCATGGCCATTACCAGCATGCAGGGATCTTCTCTCCCAAGGGCGGGGGGAGATATTCCACCCCTCCCCGCAGAAGCTGTCTTCTTTGGGCCTGGACCGTGAGAGGCTGAATTAAATGCAGCTGGTTTACCTCCTAAGGTCATTGAGACGATTCAGAACACGAGGGCCGTGTCCACACACTCGATACAATCTCAAATGGGAAGTGTTCGAAGCATAGTGCACAGAAAGAAACGTTGTCCCTTATTTATGTTCAATTTCGGACGTGCTATGTTTCTTGCAAGACCTCCTGGACAAAGGCAGAGCTTTTTCCACGGTTAAGGTTTATTTGGCTGCTATCTCAGCATGTCATACAGGACTTGACTCTGGTACTATAGGTCAGCATCCTCTTGTTTGCCGATTTATGAGAGGAGCGTGACGGTTACACCCAGTATCAAAGCCGCTGGTCCCGCCCTGGGATTTGTACATGGTCCTGAATGCGCTCTCTAAAGCCCCGTTCGAGCATCTCCTTGAAATATCTTTAAAGACGGCTCTGTTACTCGCTCTTACTACAGCAAAGAGGGTGAGTAAACTGCACGCAAGGTTCTCTGATAACATGAAGTGAGGTATCTCACAATATTGCCCTCCTTGCCTGTCCCACAGAAAGAAGAGATATGCGGAGAATGACGAGACAGCAGGTAGCTGTGGTTTATATAAAGGGAGGTGGGACTCCCTGATCGCTGCATCGATTGGTCTGCCATGATTGGCAGACGTGGTGTAATTGGTGTTTCCACAATCGGTCACGCCTGGGAAGGTATCTCCCATAGTGAGATACCTCATTTCATGTTATCAGAGAACCGGGGTTACGGTAGTAACCTAAAGTTTTCCAGCATCTTTTGCATATTTGAACCATTTCCAACAGTGACTGTATGATTTTGACTCATACCCAGCTATTACAAAAGGTGGAAACATTTACTTATGCTCAAGAAGGCAACACAATGTATTAAAAGAGAGAGAGTGTAAACTTTTGAACAGGATGATGATGGCAAATTTGTCTTATTTTGTTTAAAGATCATATTTTTTTTCATTTGGTACTGCACTTAAGAAGCTACATAAATACTTAAATGTTTCCCAGAAGACAAAATAAGTACAATTTACCATGATCATCCAATTCAAAAAGTTTACCCCCCAGCTCTTAATGCATTGTTTCAGTCACAATCATACAATGTTGGAAAACCAAAGAATGTGCAGGAGCTGGAGGAATTTTCTGAAGAACAGCTGGCAGTTGAACTGCTCAGGACCAACAAGGAACTCATGAATAACTATCACAAAACAGAGAGACAGTCATGGACCATCCAGGAAACGACACACAGTATTAAGATTCAAGGGTATGTAAACTTTTGAATGGGGTCATTTTTATAAATTCAGTTATTATTTTGTCTTGTGGAGAATATATAAACATCTGTTATGTGAAATAGCTTATTCAGGACGAGGGAGCTGACTCTGAGAGAAAAGCAAGCAATTTGTATGCTAAAAGAAAAGAGAAAGTCAATAAGAGATTTAGCAAAAACAAAGGGCATGGAGAAATCAAGAGTTTGGAGACCACCGGAGACATCAACAGCCAATAAAGACCTGATCAGCTGAGAAAAACAACAGTAGTTGATGACAGACAAATCACAAAAGCTGTGAAAATGAACCCTAAAATATGTGTATATAAAATCACCAACAACCTCCAGAAAGCTGGGGTGATGCTCTGACAATCTACTGTCCACAGGAGACTTTGACACAGAATTAAAGATGATACAAAGCAAGATGCAAACCTCTGACCAGCACCAAAAATAGAAAGGCAAGATTAGAGTTTGCAAAAAAGCACAAAGGTGAGCCAGTAG
>NW_015623475.1:13131-15170 GCF_001515625.1 Sinocyclocheilus rhinocerous | reverse complement strand
TGGAGAGATGAGACAAAGATTATCCTTTATCTAAGTGATGGGAAAGCAAAAGTGTGGAGAAAAAGGGAACTGCAAATGATCCCAAGCATACAACCTCATCTGTAAAGCATGGTGGAGGTGGTGTCATGGCACTGGCATGCAAGGCTGTATCTGGAACAGGCCCTCTCAATTTTAATAATGACTTAATGTATAATGGCAGCAGCAGAATGAATTTGGAAGGGTACAAAACCATCTTGGCTACCAATATTCAAGAAAATGTCACCAGACTCATCAGAAAGTGCTTCACGTTGCATCAGGACAATGACCCAAAACACCCTGCTAGTTCAGTCAAGGAGTTTATCAGGGCAAAAAAAATGTAAAGTCGTAGATTGCCCAAATCTATCTCCAGATTTAAATCTGATTGAACATGAATTTCACCAGCTGAAGTAGACTAAAGGCAGAAACTCCCCAAAACAAGCAACAGTTGGAACTGACTGCCTTCCCTGACTGGGAAAAGCATTTCAAAGGATGAGACCAAGAGTCTGGTGATGTCTATGGGTCGCAGACTCACTGCTGTGATTGCACGCAAGGGATCTGCAACAAAATAATAGCTTTTAATCTTTTACATCTGCCTTAAGTTAATCTGTCCCAATAACTATGCTCACATCAAATAGTGGGGTGAACTCTTAAAGTGCTGTCCTTTTTATTTGGTAAAACATGCATGTGTTGAAACAGCTAATAATAAAATGTGACATTCTGTAGTTTTGTCTCATATTAATCTTTTAATCATATTTGCACATGTCTCGACTCCACAGCAAACAGAGTAATTTTGTCTTTACTATTTCAATACTTATGGAGGGCACTGTATATATATATATATATAAAACATTTTTAAGAATAATTAGGTCAAGACACGATTTGGTCTCCAAAAAGCTTTTTCCCAAAAGGTACATCTTGAAAAAGGGGGGTCGTCTTATATTTGGAATAATACAATACATACATATACAGTGGGTACGGAAAGTATTCAGACCCCCTTAAATTTTTCACTCTTTGTTATATTGCAGCCATTTGGTAAAATCATTTAAGTTAATTTTTTTCCTCATTAATGTACACACAGCACCCCATATTGACAGAAAAACACAGAATTGTTGACATTTTTGCAGATTTATTAAAAAAGAAAAACTGAAATATCACATGGTCCTAAGTATTCAGACCCTTTGCTGTGACACTCATATATTTAACTCAGGTGCTGTCCATTTCTTCTGATCATCCCTGAGATGGTTCTACACCTTCATTTGAGTCCAGCTGTGTTGGATTATACTGATTGGACTTGATTAGGAATGGCCCAGCCAGAGCCCTGACTTAAACCCAATTGAGCATCTCTGGAGAGACCTAAAAAAGGCTGTCCACCAACGTTTACCATCCAACCTGACAGAACTGGAGAGGATCTGCAAGGAGGAATGGCAGAGGATCCCCAAATCCAGGTGTGAAAAACTTGTTGCATCTTTCCCAAAAAGACTCATGGCTGTATTACATCAAAAGGGTGCTTCTACTAAATACCGAGCAAAGGGTCTGAATACTTAGGACCATGTGATATTTCAGTTTTTCTTTTTTAATAAATCTGCAAAAATGTCAAAAATTCTGTGTTTTTCTGTCAATATGGAGTGCTGTGTGTACATTAATGAGGAAAAAAAATTAACTTAAATGATTTTAGCAAATGGCTGCAATATAACAAAGAGTAAAAAATTTAAGGGGGTCTGAATACTTTCCGTACCCACTGTATATATATATATATATATACACATATACATATAGGTCAAAGACATTAAAATGTCCGCATCAAAATAAATTTACAAAAGTAATTTTATGTCTATAGAAAGCACATTAAATGTAAGTAAAGGGTCTACTTTTAAGGTTTCAAATAAGTTTTTGGAGAATAAAAGGTCAAAATTTGGTTGAAAAAATGTTACATTGTCATTCAGTGTAACACAATATTTATGTAAAAATTCAAACGACATGCTTATTCTGACGTGTACATATTAAAATATATAAAAGAATAA
>NW_015623475.1:8715-13121 GCF_001515625.1 Sinocyclocheilus rhinocerous | reverse complement strand
TGGTTTCAGCAACCAGCTCCCGCCTCTTTGCCCATTTTCGATTATCCGGGAGTGACGCGCGGCCAAGATGGCGACGGCTGGCTCCGCCTACTTTAGGCTTCAAAAATGCTCTTCGGAAACCTACGGGTGACGTCACGGACACTACGTCCATGTTTTTATACAGTCTATGATATACACACACATAGGCCTATATTTTTTTTCTATACATTTAACTTTTATTACACTGTAGATCAAAACAAAAGAATGCTCAGTATTTTTATTTTTTTTTTATGAGAAAATACTTCTTAATTCAAAGAGACTGTAGTTTCAGGTTGCATTTGCACAACAAAATGAATTAAACATTTTAACTTGCAATATTATGAAATAAAACAAATCAAGATGTGCAATATAAAAAAAATTTGAAAAAATTAGAATGATGTTTGTCAGGTAAAACAATAGAATATCTCTTGCATATAGAACTCAGGAGTCACACCAAACAACATGCAGACTCAGACTCTGCATGCCTGAAGTGCTGCTAGCGACTAGAGTTATTTGTAACATATAAAAGGTGTAAATAAAATATAGCATATGCATATGATATAATATGAAGCATCCATAACTGTCACGTCTGTTAACACGTTATTACGGCTGTTCAGTGCAGAGAAGGGAGACGAGTTGATCATTATTATAATGGACATCATTTGCTTTTTGAAGCATCATGACTTCATAAATCTAGCCCTTATAAATCCATAAATCATTACTATTAGGACAAAGTGAGTGTATTTATTTTTCAGACAGGTCTCTATCTTTTTACAAAATGCTTACTTTTGATATAATTAAAAAAACAATGGGTGGACTTTGATCTCTTTTTTGCAAACATGAAATATAGTTGGATGAAAATGTAAATTTTACTATCAGTGCATAGTACCTCATTTGTGGTGGATAAACATGGCGATTTCCTTCAAATTTCTATCAAAGCATATTAACGTTGTAAAATACAGACCTAAATGCAGAACTTAAATAGGGTTTTGTTCTTTTTGTAAAAAAAATTTCACAGTAAGGTTGACATTTTCATTGAATTGCTCCTACATTTTCGTCTTGGGACATAACATTGCCATGAACATTTAGATATTACCTTAACTAATATAGTGAAAAATGCCAAAAACTGATTTGTGACAACATCTGAAGTGGTCCTCATATAAATTGCTACATCAGCTAATTGTGCAAGGGTTAGATTTGCAGGTACAGTTAGGATTTAGCAAATCATCAACTATTGCTAACTGAAAAATAAACCAACATGTGTGTATATGGTTTTTGAAAAAGGCAGTGTGGCTTCCCACCTTTTTGATGCTGCTGGCATACTGTTTCATGGCGATCTTCTCCACTGTGCTCTCAAAACCAAAGAAAGATTTGATGTCCAGACTGGCAGATTGTTCAAAACATGTCCATTCTTCATTTTCTGGGTGAACCTACATTGGACAACAGGTTACATGCCAACTTTGTTAATTAAATTGCCAATAAAAGAGTAGTATAAAAATAATGTTGTCAGTATGAAATATAACTATATCAGTTGTTATACTACTCTTGTATAGTATAGAGTGGTGTTGAACAACTGATGTTGAAGTAAGAGATACTGACTACACTATTTGAACAACCAGATAAGATCTGAGTAAAAGAACACATTGGACATTTACTCCATAAGTTAAAATTTGAAAAGCAAATAAGAATTGTACGAGTTGTAAGCACTGTGAATGCATACAATGCATATGTTTCATTAGCCACATTTTGGTCATTGGCTAACCTTCCAGGGAACCTGAGGTAGTAATATTGTACCTCAGAGCTTCTCCTCTGTAACAGTCCCATAAATAGAATCTTCAAAGGAGGCCTTAGAGGATCTGACCCCATTAACTCTATCATCATTTACTCAGGCATGATGCATATGGCTACTTTACTTTAGCATTGCACAGTATTACCTGAATAATCATTTAAAAAAAAGTCACTAAGAGCTCTACAGTGCGTGCATAATTATTAGGCAAGATGATATTCTGATCATATTTTTTTCCAAGCACATTTTACCAATTCCAAACCACATCAATCTTAATAACTACTATTAATTTTGAATTTAATCATTTATAAGTGATATATAATTGTCCATGAAGGCTAGAAGTGAAAAACGTCTTCTATTCAGGTGTGCATAATTATTAGGCAGGTTTCCTTTACAGATAAAATGAGCCCAAAAAGAGATTTAACTCGGACTGAAAAGTAAAAAATTATTAAATGCCCAAGAGAAATTTTCAAAACTAATGCAATACAGAAATTGCAAAGTTAAGGCATGACCATTGGACAGCAAAATGCTCATTGGGTCAGCACAGTTAGAAAAAAAACAGGTGAAGAAAAGACACATGCTAACTGCAAAATAATTAAGAATTAAGGTGAAGAATTAGGTGTGAAACCATCAGGAACCATTTAGTCTCCAGCACCACCATTTTCCAAAACGGCAACCTACCTGGAGTCCCCAGAAGAACAAGGTGTCAGATTTTCAGAGACTTTGCTTGGGTAAAAGAATCCTAAAAATATGACCCTCACAATAAGAATAACATATGATTTCTGGAACAGTGTTGTAAATACAACTTAACCACTGATTTCTAGTCATGTTCTCTTTTGGAAGGCCAATAAAGTAGTTTCACTTTTACAACGAAACACAGCGGCCTTGAGTGAGCGGCGGCGGGCTAGAGTGAGCGGCGTTATGCAAATCTTCCCACATCGTGACGTAGACATGTGGGGTCGTGTTAGAACGAGCCGTTTTAGGTAGGCGTGGTTGACTCTTAACTTTTATAAAGAATATCTCTTTGGATTTGAGACTTTAGTCTTTGCAACTTTACAGATCTTCTTTATGCACCAAGAGCTTGTAACACTTCAAAGAGAAATTAAAAGATAACATCATAATTATTTTCTAAATCGCATCATATGACCCCTTTAAAAACATTGAGCGATGGACAGGCCCTGATAATGAGGGGTAAACTGTTCCAGAGTTTAGGGGCAGCAACAGCGAAAGCTTGGTCACCTTTGGATTTACAGCGAGAAGGAGGGGCAGATAAAAGAAGCTGGTTACAAGATCTTAACGACTTGGAGGTTGTATATGGCTGGATAAGATCACAGATATAATCCGGAGCTGACTTTTGCAATGCCTTGTATACAAAAAGAAGGATCTTAAAATCAACTCTGAATTTGATAGGGAGCCAGTGCAATGAAACAAGAACAGGAGTAATATGCTCCCTCTTTTTTGTTCCTGTCAACAATCTGGCTGCCGCATTCTGAACCATCTGAAGCCAAGATAGAGTGCTTTGAGGAAGACCGACATACAGAGAATTACAATAGTCCCGCCTGGAAGAGATTAATGCATGGATGACAATTTCGAGATCTTTTCGAGAGAGAAAATGTTTTACTTTTGCGACAGATCTGAGGTGGAAGAAGCTACTCTTTACAACCGTGTTTACATGCTTGTCAAATTGTAGTAATGGATCGAAATAGACCCCTTGATTTTTTACATGGTGTTGTAAGTTGTTACTAAGGGAACCTAACCTACTTGTACGAGTACTATTGAGTGCAGCGGGGCCTAGCAGAAGCACCTCAGTTTTGTCAGTGTTTAGTTGCAAAAAATTATTAGCCATCCAAATTCAAAACATGAGAAAAGATGTTGTAAAGAAGAGTCATTTCCAAGTTTAATTGGAAGGTTGGAGGTCGTCAGTGTAGCAGTGATAGTTGATATTATATTTCTGCAGAATGGAGCCAAGGGGAAGCATGTAGAGCGAGAACAATAAAGGGCCAAGAATAGAACCCTGTGGAACACCATAAGGGATGGGCGCAGAAGGTGAGGTGAACGACCCGACATTTACTGAAAAAGTCCTACCCTATAAATAAGAGGTGAACCACTGTAATGCCGTGCCTTGAACCCCTACTACACATTTGAGTCGATTCAAGAGGATGTCATGGTCGATAGTGTCGAAGGATGCACTCAATCTAACAGTATCAGAATGGCAGATGACCCCAAATCAATGGACAGCAAAAGATCATTCATAACTTTAAGCAAGGCCGACTCTGTACTTTGAAGTGCTCTTAAGCCAGATTGGAACTTATCCAGAATGTTAAAAGCATCCAGGTAAGAAGCAAACTGTGAAAGCACTGCTTTCTCTAAAACCTTAGAAATAAATAGGAGTTCAGAAATCGGCCGGTATTTACTAATGGTGCTTTTCCACTGCGTGGTATGACTCGGCTCGGTACGGCACGGCACGGCTCGGTTTGCGTTTCCACTGCAGTTCAGCACCGCTTTAGAGTGGGCGGGATTATTCACATGTCGTTATAGTTGCGCCTCCTCTATTGCCGCGACTCCTGAAAAACTTTTTCATTCCGCGTCGCCCCATCAAGCT
>NW_015623475.1:4872-6452 GCF_001515625.1 Sinocyclocheilus rhinocerous | reverse complement strand
CCTCTATTGCCGCGACTCCTGAAAAACTTTTTCATTCCTCGTCGCCCCATCAAGCTCTCGCTGGATCCGCTCCTCTGCTGTCAACAAGAGGAACGTCTGTACTTCCTCAACAGACAACGAAACAGCCACTTTTTGGTTGTTAAAAAAGGTGCGATTGTTCAAAACAGTTGCGTTCGATCCTTCGCTGGCTGTGCTGATTTAAATCTAGCGGTTCTGTTGTGTTTGTGTCACAAGTTCAGTTACGCAGGTAGTGACGATTCTCTCTGGCCAATCCAAATCAGAACGCAGATTTTGGTGCCTCATTTCAGTGCCACTTAAATGACTGAGCGATCGATTGAAATATTTGGACGAAATGGACATAAGAAGCATGGGCGTCGCTAGGCCATTTTTAGCGGGGCTATAGCGATTAGCTCCATAAACTGTACACAAATTCGCTATCGCCTTAGAGTCAGTCCCTTTTAAATTTCATATGAAAACGGCGGCAGACTTCGTCTCCTCCCCGTCAATGAGCCTGTAACATATTAAACTGAAACTACTCTTTTATCTAAAAAGCAAAAACAGAAGTTATTTGACAAAAATCAAAGTGGAAACAATACTCATCTCCAATCACCTGTGAGCAGGATTAGAGAGATGGAAAAGGAAAAGAACACAAGAGCTTCAAAGGGGAGCTGTTACAGTCACATATTTATAGCCTAATAAAATATATTCAAACCAAATGTATTTACTGTTAGTATTAGTATAGGCCTACTTGTTTTTTTTATTATAGCCTGTGATAATTAATACATTACAAAAACTGTAAAAAATAAAAATAGTTCATCCCACTCCTCTATTATTACGTCTACTAGCCTACCCACCAAGGTTATTTTCGTAAACGAAAACTAAAACTAAGACTAAAACGATTGATGAAAAAACTATTTTGTAAACTGAAATAAAATAAAAATGTCAAAATATTTGAAAAAATAAAACGAAACGAAACTAACAACAGTTATTGTAAAACAGTAATTATCGAAAATAAATTATCGTTTTCGTAATCATTACGTTCTCACCCCTTGGCAGAAAAATATACGAGCTTTGTGGAGGTTTAGGGCAATAGCCTACCTGTAATGGCGCATCACGCACATGGGGTTATCTGACGGAGAGACGCAAAGCAGTTTAAAGCCTGCACGGGTCCTGTTTGGTAAACGTGCACCAGCAGTACTTAACAGAACACCCAACCTATTATCTGACAGCAGCACTAATTTTCTGTACCAGACCAGAACCATTTGACAAAGACCGCGAGTTGCGACCCGAACCGCACTCACATTAAATCTATTACATCAGGTACGCAAGATTATTTATTTTATCATGTAACACAAGCAATCAAACCAACATTAGGCATTCTAAGTTGGTGCTTTGAAGAAAAAGGCATGCAGCGCAACATGATAATTAACAGAAAAAAAGATGAGAAAGCGCATCCTTTCTGAAAACAATACAGAACTTTTGCCTAGCATCTTGTGATCACTCTGCCAGGCTTTTGAACAAATGTGCATTGGCTAAATCACATCAGACGCACTCTTATAACTCTTCATAAATGAAAAGAA
>NW_015623475.1:2259-3879 GCF_001515625.1 Sinocyclocheilus rhinocerous | reverse complement strand
AACTATATCTTTATCGTTATCTTTATAGTTATCATCCTTGGTGTGAACGGGCCCCTAGAGTAAGGGACGCACAACTCGGGAAATGAAAGCATCCGAGGAGCATGTGAATACTATGCTCTTTTTTTTTTTTTAAGTATCGGTTCAGGCACCGGTACCGTTTTAAAAGTATCGACAGCCCTTTCTAAGACCACCTCAACCAGACCAGCATCTGGCAACCAATAATCCGAAATCCGAAAGAAAGTGGGTGCTTACTCACAGAAGACAGATGAAACAGCCTGTTGTTTCGGTGGCGAAAGCTCGCGTTTGGCAGGTAACAACTTGACTGAAGGGATCCAAAGACAGTTCATAAACCGCCATATTTAATTAAATTAAAATTAAAAATTCTGCAGGATGAACTCAAGGAAGTTAGAGTCTAAAAATTAAAACTGCAAGTTTTAAAGTAAAAAAATAGGCACGCAAACAGAAAGGCAGCGGGAGAGCAGCAGCAGTCAAAACACGCCAGAGTTCACTCAACCGGAAGAGTCCTGTAGAGTGAGAGTGACTCTTGAAGGACCAGCACCACATCTTCTTGTACCACTGTTTGAAAAATGTATCTTCCAGAATCTGGCAGTAAGTTTTGGGAGTTCATTTTTAGTCCATCTCCTATCCTAAAAAGTCTGTCTTACAGAGATGGACTAAAATGAACTGTGTGCGTGGTCTTGTTGCATTGATAACTATAACATCATTTTTCTGTAAGAACACAGTACAATATATTTGTGTAGTTGTCAAAATTAATGTACTGTGAGTGTTTTATAACAGATGCTCACCAAAGAAGCGTGTTTTGGAGAAGTTTGTGAGAACTTCAAGAATCGGCTAAAACACATCTCTTCCATCTTTATTTGACCCTCTAACTCTAGCACTCTCTATTCTAATTCTATTCTTTAAAAAAAAAAAAACACTTGTCCCTTTTAGACTTGCACTCTATTCCTTTGCTGCTTGTTCATAAAAAAAAAACAAAAAAAAAAAAACCTAACACTTGCTTTCTAATCTTTTTGTATTCTATTGGTTTACTTTTAATTTATTATACAATTAATAAAAGGAAAAAAGACCTCTAACTAGGGCTGGGCGATATAGCTAAAAAATGTATCAACGATATAATGTTTCATTTCGTTCGGTATCGATAATTATTGACATTTTTTATAACCTTTTTTAAAACACAGAGCAATATAATTTTTTTATTTATTTAACCACTGTATTTTTTAATTAACCCAATTTATTGAGACAAACAACAAATATTTTTTGTTTTAACAATCAAACACAAAATAAAAATTAAACAAATATCTCATTTCTAATGTTTTATATGCAGATTAAATAGGTCTTAAGGAAACTTTTGTCTTGTCTCCCGAGGCCACAAGAGGGCGCAATGAGCAAAATAATGCAGCACATTTAAATTGTCAACGCAAGGAAACTGTCTATAAAAAAACGTGCATTACGTCTAAATTAACTCATAAAAATCAAATATAATTTCGTAAATTGCATAAACAATTATGAACAAAACAGCATCACGTATTTATGCATTGCTTAATACAAAGAGCCGAAGCACCGATCACACAGATTGCCTTTAAAAACATATGAGATGCA
>NW_015623475.1:1194-1582 GCF_001515625.1 Sinocyclocheilus rhinocerous | reverse complement strand
GGCGGGCTTGCGGTAACCACATGTGACGACCCCGGGCTGGACGACCCCGGGCTTGTTGTATTTCCTCAGCAACCAGCACGGATCAGCTTCAGGCATGACGAAGCAGATATTGTCCTCTTTTGGAAGGCCAAACAAAGTAGTTTCACTTTCACAACGAAACACACAGCGCCTTCACTACATGGCGGCGGCAACAATAAAAGTTACGCCTTTCTTTGCGTTAACATTTGGGCGGCGTTATGCAATTCTTCCCAGATGTAGGTATGTGGGGGCGTGTTAGAACGAGCCGTTTTAGGTAGGTGTGGCTGACTCTTAACTTTTATAAAGAATATCTCTTTGGATTTGAGACTTTAGTCTTTGCAACTTTACAGATCTTCTTTATGCACCAAGA
>NW_015623475.1:0-915 GCF_001515625.1 Sinocyclocheilus rhinocerous | reverse complement strand
AATCTTTTTGTATTCTATCTATTTGTTTTTTTTTATTTTATACAATTAACAAAAGCAAAAAAGTTCTCTAACACTAGCTTGCTCTATTCTTTTTATATTCTGTTTTCTTTTTATTTATTATATTATTTTAAAAAAAAACTTGCTACGTGTACTGCGTTAAGCTAACTGAGACTTGTTATATCACTTGTATATCATTGCTCTTTTGTTGATTTTGATTGCTTCCATTGTCCTCATTTGTAAGTCGCTTTGGATAAAAGCGTCTGCTAAATGACTAAATGTAAATGGTCATCAGATGCTCCAAACGATTGCTTGTTCTGACAGACGAACTGTTCACTGATGACGTTGACCTGCATTTAGGTTTGTTTGCACATCAATAATAACAGATTCATGTGCACCTAACTGTAACGGGGTGAACGAGATGAGAGGCATGCACATCCATATGCAAGCTTTTATTCACAGACATGGTCAGAAACAGGCAGGGTCAAAACACCAGCAAACAGGTATGGCACAGGTGAGACAAACTGAGAATTCATAAACAGGAAATAGTCCAGGCGAGGTGCAAACACAGTCCGAAACAGCAAAGCAAAGGGTAAATCCAAGACAGGCTATAAGCATCAGGGCAGACAGAGATCAGCAGGCAGAGATCAGACAGGACGAGGTAAACCAGGCTAGAATCAAGACACAGTTTAAACAAGTAAAAAACAGGACTGACTAGAACTAAACTCAGGAAACACGGAATGCTCCGTAAAGTCGCTATCACTAGGAGAGTGATAAACTCAGACAATACTCGGCGTTGAATGGTTGTTTGAGACTGATTTTTATAGTGTGTGTAACTGGCTGCAGGTGTAAACGTAATCAGTGAAATGGAGCATGGGAAATGTAGTCCGTGGTGACATGTGGAAGTCTGTGTAGTGT
>NW_015623474.1:0-209 GCF_001515625.1 Sinocyclocheilus rhinocerous | reverse complement strand
TGTTGAGGCGGATGCTGGCACTCTTGCTGTAGGCAGGTATTGTGGCTTCTTGTTCGTTAATCATGGCGCATGCATCTGGCATTGTTTGACCAGATCGAAGGTTCTTGAGGTTGACTGCAGTGGTTAGTTGGTGTGACAGGGGAGCCCATATGACATCGTTCACTACGTCCACACAGGCATTGAGCCGGACCATGATGTCTGCTCCAATG
>NW_015623473.1:687310-688719 GCF_001515625.1 Sinocyclocheilus rhinocerous | reverse complement strand
AGGAAAACTTGAAATCGCATCATATGACCCCTTTAAGCAATTTTGTTGGTTAGTTCTTATGCGGGCATACAAAAGCATGTCCATCCAAAAGCAGGCAGATTGAAGGGTCAGTACTCTTACGCAACACTAATTCAAGCACTTCATCGACATCTTTTGTGATTTTTTTTTAATTATTATTATTAATTTAGACTGTATAGATTGACAGACAGTTATTTGGGTAAAGATGTAGAACATGCATTTGGACTAAACTGGTTTTGTATTGACTTTCAGGTGAAAAGTGCTTGTTTGTTGACGTCTTTAAGTCAAATTGCCTCTTTTTATAGGTCAATACTGTCTCTTTTCTGATAAAAGCTGTCTTTGAATGTAAGCTACAATGATAAACAGCACTGATATGTTAAAGGTTGTTAGTACATTGAGAGCTCTATTGTGACTATTCAAGGATCTCAAAGCCTACAGAGAAGAACTGAGCCGTATCTAGACAGTTGAATGTAAGGAGGTTTATTTTGCAATGTTTTTTTTTTTTTTTTTTCAAAATAGTACTTGGTTCTCTCATTGGTGTCTTTTGTGTATTTATTGTATCTTTAGGTCTGAATGATGGTACTGTACATTTGCGTCATCAGCATGAGTATGCAATGAGTACTAGCGCCAGCTGTTTACCACTGTAACAGAAGATGAGATGCCAGCTTCACTGTTTTATTCATGCTTTTGTCGCTTTTAATTTACCACCAAATGTTACAAACAGAACGGCACTTTGCGCTTGTCTGCTTTAGGATGCTCTCTGGAGGAAATTTATTCAGAAACAAGCAGCTATGAGAAATACATTATGCAATGATGAGTGTAACCGTAAGTGTGCAAACGTGCAAATTATACGTCATCAATAGCAGTTCATTCTCAGTCTGTGCACTGTAATTCAGAGTACCTTTTTCAACATTATTTTTCAATGTATTTGAACGAAGTATCTTATGCTCACAGAGGCTGCATTATTTTAAACAAAAATACTGTAAAAATTGTGAAATATTATTACAATTTAAAGTGCCCCTATTATGGATTTTTTAAAATTACCTTTCATGCAGTGTGTAACAGCTCTAAGTGAATGAAAATATCCTGCAATGTTTTAAATCTGAAAGTGCACCGTGTATAAAGTTATTGTCTCTCAAAAGAAAGAATCGACTCCGAGTCATTAAAACGAGTCGTTTTTAAAACGAATCCCAAGCCGTTTCATGTTGACGTCAACATGAAACATTAGCATATTGCCCGCCCACTTTTCGCGTTGGTCTGAATGAAAATGCAAATTCATTCTTTGCCACTAGGTTCCGCTTTTGAAGAGGTAAAACTAGCTGTTTCCCCGGTAACGCTGTACACAAAGCAGCACTGCGCTCACAAACACTGCTTTATCAGGCATTACAGGC
>NW_015623473.1:683123-687035 GCF_001515625.1 Sinocyclocheilus rhinocerous | reverse complement strand
CTTTTCGCGTTGGTCTGAATGAAAATGCAAATTCATTCTTTGCCACTAGGTTCCGCTTTTGAAGAGGTAAAACTAGCTGTTTCCCCGGTAACGCTGTACACAAAGCAGCACTGCACTCACAAACGCTGCTTTTTCAGACATTACATTACAGGCATGATGAAATGGAAATGAAATCGACCAATCGGACCAATCACCGTAGATTAGGGGTTTGGAAAAATGAATCGTTGAGCTAATAATTTGTGAGTCGTTGTGCAAATATAGTAAAAAATAAATGCATATTGTAAGACAGTGAAACTGTTTTTTGACCTCGCATGCATGTCAACCTGTTGTTGGGGACTCCCAAAACCAAAATATGAACCTTTCATAACCCATAATAGGGGCACTTTAAAATAACTGTTTTCTATGTGAATATGTATTTTAAAATGTAATTTATTCCTGTGATGCAAAGCTGAATTTTCAGCATCATTACTCCAGTCTTCAATGTCACATTATCCTACAGAAATCATTCTAATATGCTGATTTGCTGCTCAGGAAAAATTTATTATTTATCAATGTTGAAAACATTTGTGCTGTTTCATACAGTATGTTTGTGGAAACCATGGCACTTTTTATTTCAGGCGTCTTTGATGAATAGAAAGTTCAAAAGAACAGAATTTATTTGAAATGGAAATTGTATAATATTATAAATGTCTTTACTGTCATTTTGGATCAATTCAATGCATCCTTGATAAATTTAATTTTCTTTATCTAGATTTTGCCAGTGATGTACTGTCAAACATTTAACATTTAAACATTTGAGGTGAAAAAAAGCAAATCTTATAAAACGGTTAAGTTTCAACCCTGAACAGCAAGTTGTTCTGAATTTTTCAAGAACAGCACAATCACAGAGTGACATGCAATGTCAAGTCTTTTCTATTTGTACAGCGCTTTTCACAGTTGTTTCAAAGCAGTTCTACAGAAATATGTGCCTTAAATGTCTTATGTCATATTGCCAGTGTGCATTGCTACGTGACTAGTTGAATAGGAGCAGCGTCAAGCCATTTTCAGGTTTTTACCTCAGAAAAGCTGTTTATGTTCCTATGAGTGCCGCTGTGTGTGAGTGCAAGAAAAAGTTTAGTTTTGTACTCCGTCTAGAATATGTTCTGAAGTGTTATACATAGAGTAGATATGTCATAACTTTAATTGTTTCTTTGGTTGTAATGTCATGTAGGAGTAAGTAAATAGGCATAAGCAAATAGGTGTAAATATATTTGTGTGATGCCATTTTTCTCAATCATTTTACACGAGGCTGAATTGTTTTAAAGCTGCTTTAAACTCTTGATTAATTAGCTATTGTGGAAAATCAGGGAGTGTTATGTAAGATGGGAATGTTAGTAATTATGTGAGGTCGACTATTTCAGTCGACTTTGTGTTAAAAGCTTTTAGATAGAACAAGATCATTTAATTATAACACATAACATGCAATTAAATCTTGCGCAGGGTAGCTCTATTCAACAATTGGAGACCGATTCATTCGAAAACTGACGGCATTTGTCCTTAATTTAAGAAAATAAGGCATTTATGCACATTCAGATTGTTTAATATCATTAACACGAAAATTGAGTTTACTGACAAATTGATGATTTGCATATGTAAATGAACTACATGCTCGGTTAAGTTAGCAAATTGCTTTACAAATGCACACCTCTTGCACTAATGTTGGAAAAGTATAACCTCTAAACCTACTATTACATAACTACTTAAGAGAAAATTGGTTTAGCTCCATGATAGCAAATGGGAGCTAACGTGTAATTAAAAGGTTTAAGTTTTATAAATAACAGCCGTGAAGAGTCCAAAACGAGGGGCGGGAGAAAAGCAGACAGGAAGACAGACAGAGAGAGAGAGAGACAGACAATTAAGGGGTTGAAGAATTCACTGGAGCTGTGCAAATGAAATTGTCAGAGAGCTGCTGTGTTGCAGACTAATTTAAGCCGTGGCTCTTTAAGAACATTTTGGAAGGGAAACTGGCCTAACAACCCTTGTGTGTGATCATCGATAATTGCAGAGGTATGAAAATGTGTTGCTGCAGATGTACATGGATAATGAATCCAGCTATATTAAGACAGAAAGAAAAACTGATGTGTGTTTGTCTTCAAAAATGACCACCAAAAAAAGGGTTTGTCGTCTGAAATATATACAAAACACCATTCAAAAGTGTAATAAAGAAATGAATACTTTTATTCAGTAAGGTCACATTAAATTGATCAAAGGTGACAGTAAAGACATTTATAGTGTTACCAAAGTTTCAAATAATTGCTGTACTTTTAAATGTTAAATGTCAAATAATCCTGACGAAAAAAAAAATTCTATATTGATAACAATAAGAAATGCTCCTTGAGTGGCAAATCATCATATTAGACTGATTTCTGAAGGATCATGTGGCAATGAAGACTGGAGTAATGATGAATTTTTATATTCAAATAGAAATAGTTATTTAAAATTGTAATAATATTTCACAGTATTACTGATTTTACTTTATTTTCTCATCGAATGTTGAAACGTTGAACCATATCAAAAATTCTCCAAGACAACAATGAAATCTGGAATCAAAAGATATCTCAATATGAATATGTCTCAACAAATTATATTCTTGTTCTTTCTGGTTTGCCATTAGACTCAAATCTGTCCACCGAAGGCAATATTAGTTCGTCGTACTGTATCTCCTTGCGGTGAACGTGTGAGGGGTTAAAAGAACAGTTTGTGCCTTCATATATTAGTGAAGCGCTCAGTCTGTCCAACCATCTGTAAGAAAATATGTTCTTCTGGTTATGATGGGTTAAGACACCAGTAATCCTGTTTCTGTATCACTGACTTGTCTTAGAGAAGTTTAAAAAGAACTGTACAGTACAGCGAACATATATATTCCTAACTTTGTGAGAAGACTTATCCGCAGAGTGTTGACCTCTCTTGTCCTTGGCTGTAAATCTTGCATTTTATGTGTTAAAGCAAGTGTAGTTCCAGTTCTGTTGTCTGCGGGTCAAAGGGAAACTGTTTGGAATACATGTCCGAGGTCAACGATTAACCTGCACTCCAGACAAAGTGTTTTCTGGGTTTCCACTGCAGAACTGGGCTTATTTTACTCTTGAGCCCTTGACTTTCTATAGAGGTGCTTTATAGTGCTGTGGTTAAATAATACATTTAGGGGTCATTCATTAGCAGTTGTAAAAGAGGACCAATTTATTGCTCAAAGTGTGTGCTTTTATAACTCAGTTATGATTCATTAAACTTTCAACTTTGCCTCAGGTGGAGAGAAAAAAAAATAGACACAAATGAGGCATCTATTATAAAACATATACAGTAAGAATATAGAGATTACATTAAAAGTCAAGTTTGAGTTCATTTTGAAATCTTGGTGACACTTTACAATTTATGTTTTAACATTTATTAGTCTTACAGCATTTATGTATTAATCTTCGGTAATGTTAGTTAATAAAACAGTTATTCATTGTTTATCGTACAGTAGTTGACAGTGCTTTAACTAATAATAACAGAAACCACTTTGATTTTCAAAATGTTAGTAAATGCTGAAATTAACATTAACTAGGATGTATTGTGCATTGTGAGATCATGTCAGCTGTACACTGGGGGGAAAGAAAAAGATATAGAAACAATTTCCACTCAGAATTTGCTAGTAAATTTCACAATTAATTACAAACAGCAAGTAGCAGACAATTAAATATGAAATTTCCTTTAAACCAAAACAACAACAACAACAATAATCTTTTTTTTTTTTTTAATTCACAGTTTTTGTTGAAATAATATTAACTGAGCTTATGTCAACTAATATAGTTGAATAATTATTGTTATTATCATTATTTATTTATTTATGTTTTTATTTGTGTGCGTGTGTGCGCTTGCATGTGTGTGTGCGTG
>NW_015623473.1:674111-679888 GCF_001515625.1 Sinocyclocheilus rhinocerous | reverse complement strand
GTGTGTGTGTGTGTGTGTGTGTGTGTGCGTGTGTGCGTGTGTGTGTCACCATTTACTCACCTTCAAGCTTTTCTGTATGAGATTGAATGTATGAGATTCTTGTTTGTAACCAAAGAGTTGCTGATAGCCTTTGACTTGCTTGGGAAAAAAAAAAAAAAAAAACTTACCTACACGTATATACATATACACACATTGTACGTTTTACCATAAAGTGCAAACATCTCTTTTCATTGTTGACACTAGAATCTTAAGTTTGAGCTTAATTTGAAACGCATAGGAAAAACTATTTTGTTTTTATTTAATCTCATCGCTGTGTATGAGAAAGAATTGAGATATTGGATTTTGTTGACAAATATAAATACGTTTTCTAGCTTAAAGGTGAGATATCTGCTGGTACAAATGAAAATTGCAGTGTCACATTGCGCATGCGACAGTTTCCCCAGAGATTTTATTTTTTGCTTCTGTTGACAGATGTCACAGCGGTTCTCCTTGAATTAACCCATCACAGATAGCTAGTATCTAATTCTTCTTGCCACTATATTTAAAAATGTATGCTCACGTGTCAAAGACATAATCATACATCATGTTAGCTGTTCTGAAAAAGGCCTAATAGTGCATTCATGTGACACCTCTGCTGACAAAACAGCCTGTGGTTTCTCAAAGCGTTTGCACATACACCTCAGCGGTTTTTGCTGAGTGTTCCCGTAGCGTTATCCCCCAGGGTGACTGATGAAAACGCCAGCCCTCTGCAAATTTCCCAAACGTGGGCACACCTTGTGACAAATCCAATGCTTCATGTAATGCATCAGCGATACAAAGGCAAACATATCAACTTTTAATCTTTGCCTGCATTTTGTTTCTGCCAAATTTCGGAGGGGCTCTTGATGTATTGCGCATGCCGGCTGATGGGAGAAGCAGAGCGCGAGGAAAAATAGACTCCAGCTCACTTTCTGATGGAACTTTTCGTTTGACAAAATCTCATTAACCTCAATGTGGAGTTGCAAATTCAAATTCTCATAGAGAAATAAATGCACGATTGCTTTGCTAATGTAATTAATCATGATTCAAAAATCCCTTTTTTGTGGTGAGAAATATTATATATGGTAAAGAAACTATTATATTACGTACATTTAATCTACCAATAAAAATAGCAAGTACAAATGTTAAAATGGTGATTTATTTATTTATTTTATTTTTTGCCAAGTGCAACTGTAACAGATACAGATAACTTGGAACATCTTTAAGTGCGCCAGCAAAAAAAAACTGGAAAACAATTGCAATTGCATATTTATGAGAGCAGAAAGGAGCAATGCGAGTAAAGGTTACTTAGTAATTAGTCTCTTGTGAATTGAACAATATGTAACATTTAGCCAAATAAATACACACAATCGTCACCTTGACAGAACTTACTAACTTTCAGTGATATTAGGATGCTGACTTTGGGACTTTGCTAAAGACCAGACTTCAGCACTACTGTTTTAATGAGCTTTGTGATTTATTATTTGTTTTGTTGATTATTCTACTAAAAAACAAAAAACAAAAAAAAATTCATTAGAATGAGGTTAGCAGAAATGAACTGAAACATACATAAGTCATATCTAAAGAACTGAATATTTAGTGGATGGACTATTTTTGACTGACTATTCAGTTTTAACATAATAACGTGATGTTAACTTAATATGATGCATATTTGTCAGTCAAACATAAACAAAGTTGGTAAGAAACGGGTAATATGTCTGTAATAGTGTTATAAATGCAAAATAGTAAATTAAATATGGTCAATAAATACATTTTTATAAATTTATTTCCTATGTTTCAAATATGCATTCCATTAAGTTTAAGTTGTTCTTGTTAAAATGTTAATCCAAATGGATATATATTTTGAATGCAATTCAAATACATAAATTAATACATTTTTTGAGTGATTTCTATGTGATCAGACTTTTAATTTTTATATTGTGGCTGATGAAATGGGTGAAAAAAAAAACATATAGACTTACATTGAAGGAGGGATTGAAGCTGCATCTAGAGAGCAGAATATAATTGATATTTGGAAGTTCCCTAGCAACTGCATAGCAACCCTCTGTTAGCCACCCACAACACCTTTTTCACACATACAGCCATTTCTGTAAGCTATTTTTCTTTTTAGAGGTCAAGCATGCAGAAGAAACATTGTCGAATGTTTATCATCCTCATCTGTCTCAAGTTAAATGACTTAAATAGTCAGATTTAAGATATGCTAAGACTAAAGAGCTGTTTTCGGATGAAGAAACTTGAGAGTTGAGAGTTTTGCAACTCTGACAATTCTGCCATTTAAAGAGTGATGCTTTTAAGAGCGAATTTTCAGCACAGCCTTATCATTAAACACAAGCGGGCCTTTGATCGCTGCTCTGGGATCAGGGAGTTAAGAATCAAAGCGGTCCGGCGAAACCTCATCTGTTCCAGGCCGGTTGCGGTGGATGACAGACCCAGATGCATCCACAGGCCTCCAGCCGCACTGATCTTCAGTACATCACAGAAAGCGGCTCGCTGTCTCTCGTTAGGTTCGAGTCTGTGACACCAGTGACCCCTCTGGCCTTCTGCTGCTGTCCTCATTACACCGGCGTGGAGCATGATGCCATTATGTCAGTCTGTGTCAGCGGTGCTAAATAAGGGTCTCGGGGGCCTGGTTTAGTCTGGAGACTCAATATCTGCGAGTGTGGTGAGGGTAACAGATGCGAAACTGACGGAGACGAGGCTTGAAGATGTAGGATGGCTGGGGAAGTTGTCAAAAAGGCTGTATTTCAATAACTCAGTAGGTCCTAATGGACAAATGCTTTTCTCTAGCAGTGGTTTTGGTCACATGGCACATTTTTATTGGGGCAAGTTGTCACACGCACTCTCTATTACAATTTCTGTTCATCAAAACATTGATTTTTGCTATTTTAGAAAATGATTTGTGCTTCATAATTGTTTAAAATAGCCTTTAATAGGTTAATTCTTTTGTGGCAACTTACATTTTTGCTATTTTATAAAACATTTTGTACTTCGTAATTGTTTAAAATAGCCTGTAATAGGCTGATTCCATTATGACAGCTTATTCTGTTGACCTTTTTAAATTTTTGCTATTTTATAAAGCATTTTGTGTGTTATCAGTGAATACGTTTCATTACGTTTATAAAAACATTACCCTTCTGCAAATGTGATGAGTGACGCATAAAAGTTCATTTTTGTACTATTGCTGATTTACAGCTGATTTCTATTTGTGTATATGGAGCACAAAAGTGTATTTTAGGTCAAAATGATAACAGGGACAAAGCAACATGACAAATCTGTCAGGCAAAAGTAGTTGTAGTTGATTAAACAGGAGATGCAGCTTGTGATTCAGTCATGACCTCTGCCTGACCAAATACTCACAAAAACACCAGTTATTAAAATAACTAAATGGATTCAGTTCTTGAGCTCTATGAAATGATCAATACTCTCATGAAGCTTCATGAACTGTCTGAGCATTAAAAAAAAAATAAAATACTCAAACTGCTCAATTAATTAACTTATTTGAGCGTGTGTGTGTTTGTCTGTCTAATATGTATAGTTTTAAGATTTTTGTTTGCAATATATAGTTAACTTAATATTTGAGTTTTGATATTTTTGACGGTATATCAAAAGTAATATTAAATCTTTAATTAAAAATAAAGTAAAAATCTTAAAAAAAAATCTTAGTAACTATATATTGCAAACAAAAATCTTAAAATGATATATCATACACACACACATGTTGGTTTTTATGGTTTATTGTTCATATTTATTAAAATATGTATTAAAACTAATAATAATATAAAACTTAAAACTACCAATAGAATGTAAGTATAATTTTATATGTTAAGTTTACTTATGTTTGTTGATGAGATTGACTTTTGCAGTTGTGTGTGTGTGTGTGTGTGTGTGTTTGTTTGTGTGTGTCCCTAATCCCTTTTCTCACAAAATTATGTGCTCATCTTACATGAAGAATGGAGGAAATATATACATTTATATTATAAATCTCTGTGTTGTCAATTTACCGTATAATAATATGCTGGGCTTTATTTATTTTATTACTCAGTTTAAGGTAATGTAATGCATGCCAAAGGTAGATTATTTTTTTAAAATCAAAAATACAGAAGAAGAAGAAGAAAAAACAGTAATATTGTGAACATTTTCTCATAATTTAAATGGTTTTCTATTTTAATATACTTTAAAATATTATTTATTTCTGTGATGCAAAACTGAATTTTTATCAGCGTATAAAGTTGTGTTTTTAATATATACTTTCTTTTAAGAAAAGCTCCTTAATTTATGAACTGCATATTAAGGCATTTATGTTTAATATTTTTAACGGCACCATTCTTCAGTGACAGCCTCTTTGCAAAAATCTGCAATTATATTGTGACAGGCTTATGATGCACAAAATGCATTGTTAGTTTTTCTGCTATCTATTCTGCACATATTAGTTTACCATCACTGGACGGGCTCAGTTTCTGACATGTGGGCTGTCATATGTTAACATTTCAGCGCTCTGACATCAGATTTAAGTATGAGTCATATTTTCCATGCTCTTTTTGGAAAGGGGAGGAAGCTTTGACTCCTGAAGCATACAGTATGCATTCATAGTAGACTATAAATGATCTCTTTTATCTCAGAAGATCAAGAAAAATTTAATTCCTCATGAAATGTGCCCTTTAATTCAAGACTGTCCTTTCTCTTTGTGTTACTCGAGATACCCAATCACTTTGAGTGCGATCTGATGAATATTTTACTGGCCCATTTGATGAGGTATGATCGCATCCCATATCTGGGTCAATTATAGCGCTATGAGCCAATCATATTGTTGATCCTTTTTTAAACTATTCAGATGTGCTCGATTATGATCTGGCTAATGCGATGTGACGTGTGAATGTGTCTGGAGTCAAATACGTTGCATAGTAGCAGGAAACAGAATCAAGTTTTTAAAGGGAGATAAATGGATGTTGTTATGTCTGACAATCAAGGGTCCCCCTGGTGCTGTGTCAACACTGATTTAACGCAAGGCGAAATGTCCGGATTATGTAAAACCAATGTGAAAAGCTGGTGCTATTTATAAACACAGTGCACATCATCACACATCATGGCAGGCAGAGACTAAACAAGGAAGAGGGTTGTGTCAAATAAGCCGGTGGGAGGAAAGATCGGCCGGGCCTGAATCCCCGTATCCATCGCCATGGTGATAAGCATCGCATTCCAGACGACCAAGGTGCCCAGCGCAGCTGCTTATTTGCATAATCAAATGATAGCCTGATGAGAGGAAAATGCAAGACAAACAATAATGCAATCGAGGATGGTAAAGTAATCACCAGGCGGATCAGCTTGACCTTTGGTGTGTTTTTTTTTTGTTTTTTTATCCCTCTTTCTCTCAAAATAACACGCTCATCTCACATGAATTGAATACAGTGAGTTTAAAATGCATTAAAGTTTGTATTTCTATGTGTTGTTAATGAACGTCTTCTTAACGGAGGAAATGATACACATTTATAATTCATGAGAATGTAATGAAACTAACTGGGTGAATATTATGGGGATGTGTCCAGGCAGGTCACGTTTCACTTTTTGTGTATATTAAAAATGTTACATTTAAATATATATATATATATATGTAATACAATTATTTTACAATTTAAAATACAATTTTTTATTTTGTTAATATATTTTAAATGGTATTTTTTCCTCTGTGATTGCAAAGCTAATTTCCCTGCAGCCTTTACCTATTATTATTATTTTTTTTT
>NW_015623473.1:671417-673999 GCF_001515625.1 Sinocyclocheilus rhinocerous | reverse complement strand
TATTATTATTTTTTTTTTTTTTTTATTATTATTATTTATTTTTATTTTTTTATTCATTCAAAAACATTACAAAATCCTAATTAATCCAAACTTTTGACTGGTAAAGTGTACTTTTGTGGTTGATTATTTTGTATTTAGGGTGAAAAATGACCACAAAATGTGCAGCTTATGTGAGTTTTGCTTTATTATTTTGCGTGTATCTTATATTTAGAAGATACACAAAAATAATAATAATAATAATAATAATAATAATAATTTTCAGAACAAAAGTCATTATATTCCCCTGTTCCTCATGTAGTAAATGCGATTATTAGCCCTGGCACAGCAGTATCCTTTTAACTAGATGCAGGTCAAGTTCACCCAGACTGACTGATGTAACCCAGCAGGAACATCTGGTGGATTTTATTCAAGGTTAAGTAGCTCTGCTCCTTCATAGCCTCCAATTAAAACACCTTTAGCTAGGTTAATGCACAAAACAAGATAATTACATTACTGCATGCTTATTAAAAGATAATCACACATATTACACTAATTGCCATTAAAGTCACTCAAGAGAAGTATTCGTTTTAAGATTCAAGTGTGCAGAGTTGAACATGCATGTTATGCATTTTATACCGTCAAACTGTTTAAGTTGCATTTAGATGGATTATAACGTGGGGTTTGGGTTTTGTTTGTGATTCTTGTTCATTGCTTTCATGTCTTTATTTTGGAGTTTAGTCATGGTTCCTGTCTAGTCATGTGGTTCCTTTGCCCTCTTGTATTCCTGTTATTGGTTCCTGTGTCATGTTCTTATTGGTTGGTTAAGTCATGTGTCTTGTTCCTCATTGGTTGGATTGTGCCATGTGACCCTGATTGTTTGGTATACTGTATATAGCCCTTATGTAGCCTTTGTCTCTTGTCGTGTATTGATGTTGTAATTGATGTTGAATGTTTGTATTTTGGATTACTTTTGGAATAAAGCTACACTTGGGTTCTTAAACTTGCCTTTAGTGGACCTATTGTTACATGGATTTAATTTTATTTAGATGAAACTATTTTATGGATATCTTTAAGTGTTGAATAAAACATAAACAGCCTGTGGAGTAATACTGTATTGAAATATATAATAGGTCAACTTCAGAAATATCCCAATGTTCTCTGTCTTCCTGCTCATTTTCCATCCATTATTCGGTTTTATGAGGTCACAGGCAAGTATCAATGATGATTAAGATAAAGACGGAGCACTAAATGTGCCTTTCCTATTTTATCTGATAGTTATAACTGTGTACATTGCGGATGACTTGGCTGCAATGCCTACTAAGAGGTTTTGAAGGTCAGCAGTGTTTTCAGATGTAGATGAAGCACTCATCATTTTTATTGACAGATTCAAAATGACTTTGATTTTTTTTTTCCTCCTATCTATTGCCTTTCAAAATACATCCTGCCAAATTTTCTTCACTTATACGTTTGGAAAGTTAAGCCACTGGAGGCTACACACAAGTTACAATTTCACTTAACTTAATGGGGCTTTTAAAATCATACTGGTGGTTATGATCTAATAAACAACTTTAAAACCTTGATTAAATTTCCTCTACAACCCATTTACATTTCATTACAAAATCAGCCAATGATTTAGGACTGCAATTTTGAGGCAATATGCAGGAAAATTTATATTCACATGGGGGGGCATAAAAGCTGAGCATTGGAAATTGCAGTCTGTAGTGTTTGGGTTGTCCGACGCACTTGGGAAAAATTGCATTTAAAATGCCGCGAGATGCTGTGCAGCTGCACAATTCAGACTAGGCTGTGCATATATCCATGCTAGACCAGGTGGGGAAAGTCAATAGTACACTTGAACTGAGTTTACCAAAACGCCCAAACATGTAATCGCACACTTAAGCCACACTTGAAACGTTTCAGTGCATCATTTCAAGCCAGAAATGTAAACCAACTGGCAAACACTTAGGATATCTTATGTTTAAATTAAATGAATTGTTCACCCCAAAATGAAAATTTCTTTATAAAGTACTCGCCTTCAGGCCATCCAAGAAGTAAATGTGTTTCTTCATCAGAAAAGATTTGGTGAAATTTAGTATTTCATCACTTGCTCACCAATGGATCCTCTGCAGTGAATGGGTGCCGTCAGAATGAGAATCCAAACAGTTGATAAAACATCACAATAATCCACAAGTAATCCACCCCTCTCCAGTCCATCAATTAATGTCTTATGAAGCAAAATGCTGTGTGTTAGTAAGAAACAAATCCTCTATTTAGACATTTTAACTTCAAACCACTGATTCTGTCTAAAATATGAGTCCTCTATCCACAATAATGCTTCCTCCTGTGAAAAAGTTATTTAGTCTGAATCAGGAGAGAAATATGCACAGATCAAGCACCGTTTACAAGCTAAAACAATTCTGAACAAATATGTGGGTGGATTTTGATCTGAGAGGACAACAGGGGATGGACTTTTTCACTGAAGGAAGTGTTATTATGGATTATGGACTCGCATTTTGTCTAGAAGCAACAGTTTAAAGACCTTAATGATGGGTTTGTTTCTTACAAACATGCAGTTTTTCACTTCACAAGATGTTAATTGATGG
>NW_015623473.1:667472-671099 GCF_001515625.1 Sinocyclocheilus rhinocerous | reverse complement strand
TTTTCAGTTTTATGAGGTCACAGGCAAGTATCATTGATGATTAAGATAAAGACGGAGCACTAAATTTGCCTTTCCTATTTTATTTGATGGTTATAACTGTGTACATTGTGGATGACTTGGCTGCATTGCCTACTAAGAGGTTTTGAAGGTCAGCAGTGTTCTCAGATGTAGATGAGCACTCATCATTTTTATTGACAGATTCAAAATGACTTTGATTTTTTTTTTCCTCCTATCTATTGCCTTTCAAAATACATCCTGCCAAATTTTCTTCACTTATACGTTTGGAAAGTTAAGCCACTGGAGGCTACACACAAGTTGCAATTTCACTTAACTTAATGGGGCTTTTAAAATCATACTGGTGGTTATGATCTAATAAACAACTTTAAAACCTTGATTAAATTTCCTCTACAACCCATTTACATTTCATTACAAAATCAGCCAATGATTTAGGACGGCAATTTTGAGGCAATATGCAGGAAAATTTATATTCACATGGGGGGGCATAAAAGCTGAGCATTGGAAATTGCAGTCTGTAGTGTTTGGGTTGTCCGACGCACTTGGGAAAATTTGCATTTAAAATGCTGCGAGATGCTGTGCAGCTGCACAATTCAGACTAGGCTGTGCATATATCCATGCTAGACCAGGTGGGGAAAGTCAATAGTACACTTGAACTGAGTTTACCAAAACGCCCAAACATGTAATCGCACACTTAAGCCACACTTGAAACGTTTCAGTGCATCATTTCAAGCCAGAAATGTAAACCAACTGGCAAACACTTAGGATATCTTAAATTAAATGAATTGTTCACCCCAAAATGAAAATTTCTTTATAAAGTACTCGCCTTCAGGCCATCCAAGAAGTAAATGTGTTTCTTCATCAGAAAAGATTTGGTGAAATTTAGTATTTCATCACTTGCTCACCAATGGATCCTCTGCAGTGAATGGGTGCCGTCAGAATGAGAATCCAAACAGTTGATAAAACATCACAATAATCCACAAGTAATCCACCCCTCTCCAGTCCATCAATTAATGTCTTATGAAGCAAAATGCTGTGTGTTAGTAAGAAACAAATCCTCTATTTAGACATTTTAACTTCAAACCACTGATTCTGTCTAAAATATGAGTCCTCTATCCACAATAATGCTTCCTCCTGTGAAAAAGTTGCACTAAATTTGCCTTTCCTATTTTATTTGATGGTTATAACTGTGTACATTGTGGATGACTTGGCTGCATTGCCTACTAAGAGGTTTTGAAGGTCAGCAGTGTTCTCAGATGTAGATGAGCACTCATCATTTTTATTGACAGATTCAAAATGACTTTGATTTTTTTTTTCCTCCTATCTATTGCCTTTCAAAATACATCCTGCCAAATTTTCTTCACTTATACGTTTGGAAAGTTAAGCCACTGGAGGCTACACACAAGTTACAATTTCACTTAACTTAATGGGGCTTTTAAAATCATACTGGTGGTTATGATCTAATAAACAACTTTAAAACCTTGATTAAATTTCCTCTACAACCCATTTACATTTCATTACAAAATCAGCCAATGATTTAGGACGGCAATTTTGAGGCAATATGCAGGAAAATTTATATTCACATGGGGGGGCATAAAAGCTGAGCATTGGAAATTGCAGTCTGTAGTGTTTGGGTTGTCCGACGCACTTGGGAAAATTTGCATTTAAAATGCTGCGAGATGCTGTGCAGCTGCACAATTCAGACTAGGCTGTGCATATATCCATGCTAGACCAGGTGGGGAAAGTCAATAGTACACTTGAACTGAGTTTACCAAAACGCCCAAACATGTAATCGCACACTTAAGCCACACTTGAAACGTTTCAGTGCATCATTTCAAGCCAGAAATGTAAACCAACTGGCAAACACTTAGGATATCTTATGTTTAAATTAAATGAATTGTTCACCCCAAAATGAAAATTTCTTTATAAAGTACTCGCCTTCAGGCCATCCAAGAAGTAAATGTGTTTCTTCATCAGAAAAGATTTGGTGAAATTTAGTATTTCATCACTTGCTCACCAATGGATCCTCTGCAGTGAATGGGTGCCGTCAGAATGAGAATCCAAACAGTTGATAAAACATCACAATAATCCACAAGTAATCCACCCCTCTCCAGTCCATCAATTAATGTCTTATGAAGCAAAATGCTGTGTGTTAGTAAGAAACAAATCCTCTATTTAGACATTTTAACTTCAAACCACTGATTCTGTCTAAAATATGAGTCCTCTATCCACAATAATGCTTCCTCCTGTGAAAAAGTTATTTAGTCTGAATCAGGAGAGAAATATGCACAGATCAAGCACCGTTTACAAGCTAAAACAATTCTGAACAAATATGTGGGTGGATTTTGATCTGAGAGGACAACAGGGGATGGACTTTTTCACTGAAGGAAGTGTTATTATGGATTATGGACTCGCATTTTGTCTAGAAGCAACAGTTTAAAGACCTTAATGATGGGTTTGTTTCTTACAAACATGCAGTTTTTCACTTCACAAGATGTTAATTGATGGACTGGAGTGCTGTGGATTACTGTGATGTTTTTATCAGCTGTTTGGACTCTCATTCTGACGGCACCCATTCACTGCAGAGGATCCATTGGTGAGCAAGCGATGTAATGTATTTCTCCAAATCTGTTCCAATGAAGAAACAAACCTATCCACTTCTTGGATGGCCTGAGGGTTCATGCAGAGTACATTTTCAGCAAATTTAAATTTTTGAGTGAACTATTCCTTTAAATGGTTTAGAATTAAAATAAATGGGCTTGGTTTGACATTTTGTAATCAAATGCAATGATATTCAGACCTATTTAGTGTGACTTAAGACATCTTCACCGTATACATGCCCAAATTGTATTGTATTGTATTGTATTAATATAATTTATGAACCAAATAATGTAACAAATGTATTTAATTTCACCACTCTACTTTAAATATAAAACAAATCAACATGCATTAAATTGGGACCATGCAGTTAGTACATGGGTTGAGTTTGGCTGCTCATGTAGACGATACAAGCGCAAGTCTAGTGTGCGTCATTTCCTCCCATGTACGGTATGTAATGCATTTATTCATTCAGTTGGATTTTCTACTAAAATTCAACAATCTGTCTGCAGCTGTGTTCAATGGCACATGTAAGTGATTCCGCTTGCAGTCACATAGTCAGTCAGTGTGGTGGCCAATCGTCACAGCTTTTCCCTGCCTTTTTACTGTCATCTGCTTTCTCAGCCAAATGTTTCGGATGGACTGAGATTGTAAATGTTCCCAGCTTCTGAATTGCTGCTTGACATCTTGTACTTTTGGCTCAGAGGGGCATAGATTAAGGGGTTCACCATTGATGCATTAATGACAAGGTCGCATTTGATTTGCTTCACAAGATCTGGCTCTAGAGAGGGTACTGTTTTGAGGGCCTATGGAGAAATAAAGTACGGTTTTGTTCATTCATCCTCTGATTGGCAAGCTTTGTACTGGATTGAAATTGAATTAGAGAACTACTACAATCATTGTAGTGAAATATATTGGATTTTGTGACCAGGAACAACTCTGAATGTTTCTTTTAAAGCCGAGTTTGGGGTCGGTAAGATTTTGTAATGAAAGAAGTCTCTTATAGTCACCAAG
>NW_015623473.1:658900-667415 GCF_001515625.1 Sinocyclocheilus rhinocerous | reverse complement strand
TTTTCAGTTTTATGAGGTCACAGGCAAGTATCATTGATGATTAAGATAAAGACGGAGCACTAAATTTGCCTTTCCTATTTTATTTGATGGTTATAACTGTGTACATTGTGGATGACTTGGCTGCATTGCCTACTAAGAGGTTTTGAAGGTCAGCAGTGTTCTCAGATGTAGATGAGCACTCATCATTTTTATTGACAGATTCAAAATGACTTTGATTTTTTTTTTCCTCCTATCTATTGCCTTTCAAAATACATCCTGCCAAATTTTCTTCACTTATACGTTTGGAAAGTTAAGCCACTGGAGGCTACACACAAGTTGCAATTTCACTTAACTTAATGGGGCTTTTAAAATCATACTGGTGGTTATGATCTAATAAACAACTTTAAAACCTTGATTAAATTTCCTCTACAACCCATTTACATTTCATTACAAAATCAGCCAATGATTTAGGACGGCAATTTTGAGGCAATATGCAGGAAAATTTATATTCACATGGGGGGGCATAAAAGCTGAGCATTGGAAATTGCAGTCTGTAGTGTTTGGGTTGTCCGACGCACTTGGGAAAAATTGCATTTAAAATGCCGCGAGATGCTGTGCAGCTGCACAATTCAGACTAGGCTGTGCATATATCCATGCTAGACCAGGTGGGGAAAGTCAATAGTACACTTGAACTGAGTTTACCAAAACGCCCAAACATGTAATCGCACACTTAAGCCACACTTGAAACGTTTCAGTGCATCATTTCAAGCCAGAAATGTAAACCAACTGGCAAACACTTAGGATATCTTAAATTAAATGAATTGTTCACCCCAAAATGAAAATTTCTTTATAAAGTACTCGCCTTCAGGCCATCCAAGAAGTAAATGTGTTTCTTCATCAGAAAAGATTTGGTGAAATTTAGCATTTCATCACTTGCTCACCAATGGATCCTCTGCAGTGAATGGGTGCCGTCAGAATGAGAATCCAAACAGTTGATAAAACATCACAATAATCCACAAGTAATCCACCCCTCTCCAGTCCATCAATTAATGTCTTATGAAGCAAAATGCTGTGTGTTAGTAAGAAACAAATCCTCCATTTAGACATTTTAACTTCAAACCACTGATTCTGTCTAAAATATGAGTCCTCTATCCACAATAATGCTTCCTCCTGTGAAAAAGTTATTTAGTCTGAATCAGGAGAGAAATATGCACAGATCAAGCACCGTTTACAAGCTAAAACAATTCTGAACAAATATGTGGGTGGATTTTGATCTGAGAGGACAACAGGGGATGGACTTTTTCACTGAAGGAAGTGTTATTATGGATTATGGACTCGCATTTTGTCTAGAAGCAACAGTTTAAAGACCTTAATGATGGGTTTGTTTCTTACAAACATGCAGTTTTTCACTTCACAAGATGTTAATTGATGGACTGGAGTGCTGTGGATTACTGTGATGTTTTTATCAGCTGTTTGGACTCTCATTCTGACGGCACCCATTCACTACAGAGGATCCATTGGTGAGCAAGCGATGTAATGTATTTCTCCAAATCTGTTCCAATGAAGAAACAAACCTATCCACTTCTTGGATGGCCTGAGGGTTCATGCAGAGTACATTTTCAGCAAATTTAAATTTTTGAGTGAACTATTCCTTTAAATGGTTTAGAATTAAAATAAATGGGCTTGGTTTGACATTTTGTAATCAAATGCAATGATATTCAGACCTATTTAGTGTGACTTAAGACATCTTCACCGTATACATGCCCAAATTGTATTGTATTGTATTGTATTAATATAATTTATGAACCAAATAATGTAACAAATGTATTTAATTTCACCACTCTACTTTAAATATAAAACAAATCAGCATGCATTAAATTGGGACCATGCAGTTAGTACATGGGTTGAGTTTGGCTGCTCATGTAGACGATACAAGCGCAAGTCTAGTGTGCGTCATTTCCTCCCATGTACGGTATGTAATGCATTTATTCATTCAGTTGGATTTTCTACTAAAATTCAACAATCTGTCTGCAGCTGTGTTCAATGGCACATGTAAGTGATTCCGCTTGCAGTCACATAGTCAGTCAGTGTGGTGGCCAATCGTCACAGCTTTTCCCTGCCTTTTTACTGTCATCTGCTTTCTCAGCCAAATGTTTCGGATGGACTGAGATTGTAAATGTTCCCAGCTTCTGAATTGCTGCTTGACATCTTGTACTTTTGGCTCAGAGGGGCATAGATTAAGGGGTTCACCATTGATGCATTAATGACAAGGTCGCATTTGATTTGCTTCACAAGATCTGGCTCTAGAGAGGGTACTGTTTTGAGGGCCTATGGAGAAATAAAGTACGGTTTTGTTCATTCATCCTCTGATTGGCAAGCTTTGTACTGGATTGAAATTGAATTAGAGAACTACTACAATCATTGTAGTGAAATATATTGGATTTTGTGACCAGGAACAACTCTGAATGTTTCTTTTAAAGCCGAGTTTGGGGTCGGTAAGATTTTGTAATGAAAGAAGTCTCTTATAGTCACCAAGTCTAGTTATGCTGAATGAAACATTGTTAAAGGAATAGTTCACCCAAAAATGAAAATGTACTCACCCTCAGGCCAATCAAGATGTCGATGAGTTTGTTTCTTCATCCGAAAAGATTTGGTGAAATTTAGCATTTCATCACTTGCTCACCAATGGATCCTCTGCAGTGAATGGGTGCCGTCAGAATGAGAATCCAAACAGTTGATAAAACATCACAATAATCCACAAGTAATCCACCCCTCTCCAGTCCATCAATTAATGTCTTATGAAGCAAAATGCTGTGTGTTAGTAAGAAACAAATCCTCCATTTAGACATTTTAACTTCAAACCACTGATTCTGTCTAAAATATGAGTCCTCTATCCACAATAATGCTTCCTCCTGTGAAAAAGTTATTTAGTCTGAATCAGGAGAGAAATATGCACAGATCAAGCACCATTTACAAGCAAAAACAATTCTGAACAAATATGTGGGTGGATTTTGATCTGAGAGGACAACAGGGGATGGACTTTTTCACTGAAGGAAGTGTTATTATGGATTATGGACTCGCATTTTGTCTAGAAGCAACAGTTTAAAGACCTTAATGATGGGTTTGTTTCTTACAAACATGCAGTTTTTCACTTCACAAGATGTTAATTGATGGACTGGAGTGCTGTGGATTACTGTGATGTTTTTATCAGCTGTTTGGACTCTCATTCTGACGGCACCCATTCACTACAGAGGATCCATTGGTGAGCAAGCGATGTAATGTATTTCTCCAAATCTGTTCCAATGAAGAAACAAACCTATCCACTTCTTGGATGGCCTGAGGGTTCATGCAGAGTACATTTTCAGCAAATTTAAATTTTTGAGTGAACTATTCCTTTAAATGGTTTAGAATTAAAATAAATGGGCTTGGTTTGACATTTTGTAATCAAATGCAATGATATTCAGACCTATTTAGTGTGACTTAAGACATCTTCACCGTATACATGCCCAAATTGTATTGTATTGTATTGTATTAATATAATTTATGAACCAAATAATGTAACAAATGTATTTAATTTCACCACTCTACTTTAAATATAAAACAAATCAACATGCATTAAATTGGGACCATGCAGTTAGTACATGGGTTGAGTTTGGCTGCTCATGTAGACGATACAAGCGCAAGTCTAGTGTGCGTCATTTCCTCCCATGTACGGTATGTAATGCATTTATTCATTCAGTTGGATTTTCTACTAAAATTCAACAATCTGTCTGCAGCTGTGTTCAATGGCACATGTAAGTGATTCCGCTTGCAGTCACATAGTCAGTCAGTGTGGTGGCCAATCGTCACAGCTTTTCCCTGCCTTTTTACTGTCATCTGCTTTCTCAGCCAAATGTTTCGGATGGACTGAGATTGTAAATGTTCCCAGCTTCTGAATTGCTGCTTGACATCTTGTACTTTTGGCTCAGAGGGGCATAGATTAAGGGGTTCACCATTGATGCATTAATGACAAGGTCGCATTTGATTTGCTTCACAAGATCTGGCTCTAGAGAGGGTACTGTTTTGAGGGCCTATGGAGAAATAAAGTACGGTTTTGTTCATTCATCCTCTGATTGGCAAGCTTTGTACTGGATTGAAATTGAATTAGAGAACTACTACAATCATTGTAGTGAAATATATTGGATTTTGTGAACAGGAACAACTCTGAATGTTTCTTTTAAAGCCGAGTTTGGGGTCGGTAAGATTTTGTAATGAAAGAAGTCTCTTATAGTCACCAAGACTATTTATTTCATAAAAAAATACAGTAAAAACAGGAATATTGTGAAATGTTATTACAATTTAAAATAATTTTGTTCCAGTTGAATATAATTTAAAATGTAATTTATTCATGTGATGTTAAGCTGAATTTTCAGCATCATTACTCCAGTCTTCAGTGTCACATGATCCTTCAGAAATCACTCTAATATGCTGATTTGCTGCTCAATAAATAGTTCTTATTAGTATCAATGTCGAAAACAGTTGTGCTGTTATATTATAGTGTAAATGGTTATACATTTTCTTTACATAGAAAATTATTTAAATAGAAGAGTCAGAAGAACAGCATTTATTTGAAACATTCTCAAACATTATAAATGTCTTTAATTTAATTTAATTTAATTTAATTTAATTTAATTTTTAATTTAATAATTTAATTTAATTTAATTTAATTTAATTTTCATAAATATTTAATGTATAATAATACATATTTAATTTATATTTATAATATATGTACACATTTTTAATAATACAAACGTCAATACTATAAGTCGCAGATAACCACAATTTAAAAGCAGTGGATAAATGTGCTCATCAAGTAATCTGGAACGCAGTCTCACATACTGTTGTTGAATTTGTTAGGCAAGAAGGTTAATTCAACTCTGATAGAGTAACATTTAACTCCAAGGAAGTAAAAATTAGCTCTCTCAGAGTTAATTTAAAAATGCTAGTTTGTTAACAAAGTTTGGCATTATGCTCTCACATTTTAAGATTTAATTTAGATCTTAGACAACACCTCCCCCCCATCGGTTGCAAAATTATTACCTTATTTATTTATTTAGTAGAGTCCAAGAAATATTCACAGTGTTGAGGCCAGCTCTTGCATAAAGCGGATTAGCTTCTGTGGACATTTACTTGCGTTGCTAAAGACCTGCAACAATACATACAGTGATTTGGAGATCAGGCCTGTTAGTGATTTTTGCATTTTGTATTCCTGGCCTCATTCACGTGGCTCTCCACTGCTCCAGATTACACTTCATAATCCCAAACACTCTCCAAAACGCATGCTTTTACACACACTCGTCCATTCAGGCAACAAGATGCAATGAGAACATGTGGATCAACAAAAAGGGTTATATTTATTGCAATTGCTAGCTTTCTGGGGTCAAAGGATAATGAATTGTTTCTGAGAAGAAATATGAATCTTGGAACTACAGCACGTAGGCGTGTCGCTTGAACAAAACCTGGGATATCTGCATCTGCTGAACCTAAACCAGCTCTTGGACACCTATAGACATTTGAACTTTTTTGGACCTCTGAAGCTGAGAAAACACAAGCAATACGATAGAGAATCAAATAAGAAATCTACTCACTTCAGCTGATCTCTTGGTTTGGATGAATCAGGCTTCAGATTATCAGTTGTTTTGGGAGAACAGCAAAAAGATGTCTGACACATTTGATGTCCCACGTGTGCGCTCTGACAGTACGTCCACCATGGCATCTCAGTCTACTTCATCACGGATGATTCTTCGCGAGCGGCTCGCTCAGTTGCTCGTCTGCTTAGAAGATCTCAGCTCAGATGATGAGGCAAATGAGGAAGTGTCCCGTACGCTAGACGAAGCCTTTTACCTCTGTGGAAAATACACCAACAGAGAGACCATCAGGTGTACTAAGTCATTGAAAATTAGTTTTAGATAGACTTGTGTTGGAGTAATAGAAGGTGTGGATTTTGTTGGTGATTTGCTAGCAAGTCCGTTGCATTTTTAGCTTTACATTATCTTTTCGTATTCTTTCCCCAAAGTTTTTCTCAGATATTAAATTCAGAGTTTATATGAACCCAATTCATTCATTGCTGCTCTGTTTGTGTCTTCTTCTCTTGTTCAGGCTGCACATGGTCACATGGAATGTTGGCACAGCGGAGCCACCAGCTGATGTGAGGTCATTACTGCAGCTTGACTCACAGCCGGCCACTGACCTCTATGTGATTGGGTGAGTTAACATCACCTGAATCACACGATCAGCAGATTTATACTCACACAAAAAAAAAAAAATAAAAAAAATAAATAAATAACATGTTAATTTACTAATACATACAATACCAAGTTTGGGTTTGGTACGATTTTTTAAAAAGAAGTCTCTTATATCACCACAGCTATATTTATTTGATAAAAAATACAGTAAAATTGTAAGTAATATTGTTAAACATTATTACAACTGTTTTCTATTTTAATATATTTTAAAATGTAATTTATTTCTGTGATGGCAAAGCTGAATTTTCAGCATCATTACTCCATGATACTGAAAATTACTAGTCTCCAGTGTCACATGATCCTTCAGAAATCCTTTTAATATGTTGATTTGGTTTGCTTTAGAAATGACTTATTATAAATGTTGAAAACAGTTGTGCTATTGTTGTTTGAAACAGAAATCATTTGAAACAATGTTAAAGTCTTTTCTGTCACTTTTGATCAATTTAATGCATCCTCATTCAATAAAAGACAAGTATTACTTTCTTTAACTGTTCTTGAACTTCAGTATATATATATATATATATTGAAGTTGTAAATGAAACAAAAATTACTGGAGTATGTTCTTTCAACTTTATTATGAAATGTATTATCAATTTCAGAGTGAAAATTGTTTCAAAGTAAATCCTACACCAATTTGTGCGTGTGTTTATACTATATATATGAGACAGAATGAATTTCTCTCTCAATTGGTAAGTTTACATTGTTTTGTCTTATAAGATGAGCAGATGTGTTTGTGCTCTAGTCTACAGGAAGTGAATGCCAATCCAGTGCGGTATATCTCTGATCTCATTTCTGAGGACTCATGGAGTCACCTTCTCATGGATACCCTGGCACCAATGGGATATATAAAGGTACAGAATAAATAAAAAACTGATTGTGCGTCTCAGCATTGCAATCTCAGTTTAGAGAGTGTGAAAGACAGAGAGGTATTGAGTGTCCTTATACATATGTTTATATGCAGTTGCAACTGTTACAATAGAACAGAGAGACAAAATCAGGATGAGCCGTCTCCTCATTAAGCTTGTTAAGCTCCATTGTTCGCTGCAGGCCATTGAAAACACTAGAGGCATTGTTTCACACCAGCACATTTGTGTACCATAACCTCTGATTTGATGTGAGCCCGTCCCATTCTGCCTTTCATGACTAATTAGCTCTGATTTTAAAAACTGAATTCCACTCCACTAAAAAATCCCAGGAATTTCCAATACCAATCTCCTTATTTTCTTACGTCAACGTATCAAGGACACTTATCCATTCTAAGCTCAAATACATGTTTCCTCTTTTGTTTTCTTTCACTGTATAAGGCCTATTATAGCTTTCTTGCATAGAAACCGTCTAAAATCTTCTTTCTGTGATGCTGTCGGTTTTGATGTGGAGGTCAAAGGCGGCATGTGACGTTTGTGTTGAGAAATGCACTGAAGCTTTGACATATGAAAAGGCTTTTTTTGCTGTCCTCAGGTGACTTCTGTGAGGATGCAGGGTTTACTGCTGATACTGTTTGCAAAGCAGGTCCACCTGCCTTTCATCAGAGACATCCAAAGTACATACACTCGCACAGGCCTATTTGGATACTGGGTATGGTATAGCCTTTACATCTTTACATTTCACAGACACTTACTGTTATACACTAATTTCAATTTGATAGCATTTTCCTTCAAAACTGACATATTTATTCTACTGTTCATACTGTTATTCTACTGATTTTATAAGATTTTTGAAGTCTGTAATGCTCACCAAGCCTGCCATTTATTTGTTCAAATATACAGTAAAAACAGTAATATTGTAAATATATATAAATTATATATATATATAAATGTTTCCTCCTGTGATGGGAAAACAGCATAATCTTTAATGTCATTTTGATCAATTTAATGCATCCTTGCTGAATAAAAAATGGCAGTGTATATAATCTGTATGTTTTGTGTAAAATAAAATAAAATAAAAATAATACAATAAAATTCAGCCTAAACCTATCCTTTTAGAGGTATGAATATGTGAGTATGACTTGGGGCTTTACTGTAATAATATGCAGCTGGACTAATGCATTTTTATTTATTCTCACAGGGAAATAAAGGTGGTGTGTCTGTACGTTTTTCATTCTACGGTCACATGCTGTGTTTTCTGAACTGTCATCTGGCGGCTCATATGAACTACGCCCTGCAACGGATGGATGAGTTTGAATATATTCTGGACATGCAAGACTTTGATATGTACAACACACCACAAGTGCTTGACCACAAGTCAGTGCTAAG
>NW_015623473.1:654224-657946 GCF_001515625.1 Sinocyclocheilus rhinocerous | reverse complement strand
TGTGTGTGTGTGTGTGTGTGAGACTACAAGTTGTTTTCAATGCCAGTTTAAACGATTTCACCTACCTAGTAGCCTACCTTTTAAGCTGATTAAGAAATAAGTGAAACTGGGTTTGTAGGTGGGAAAAATGCTTTGAATTTGGCAACAGGAAAAGCGTAGGCCATGTAAGGGGATGTGGATGTTCTCACTAAAGGATTAATGGCAGATAGGTAGGGAAATGAGAGTAAGAGGGGATTTACACACTAACACACTTCTGCCTTTAACTGTCTAGTTATAGAGTTTGTCTGTGGAGTCACAAAGGCATGTCTTGTCAATTGCATGTTCCCTTTTTGAAGCAACTGATGTCTATGACAGCTTAGCATGACAGCATGCTGGAATCATGAGCGGGTGACGTTTAGTTAAAAGGCTGTAATTGCATGGACACACATTGCTGTTAATGAATTGCAGTGTCTGGACTTGTGGGTTGTTGTTCAAAATGGTTTGCAGCATGTGAGCTACATCTAGTTATGCTGAATGAAACATTGTTAAAGGAATAGTTCACCCAAAAATGAAAATGTACTCACCCTCAGGCCAATCAAGATGTCGATGAGTTTGTTTCTTCATCCGAAAAGATTTGGTGAAATTTAGCATTTCATCACTTGCTCACCAATGGATCCTCTGCAGTGAATGGGTGCCGTCAGAATGAGAATCCAAACAGTTGATAAAACATCACAATAATCCACAAGTAATCCACCCCTCTCCAGTCCATCAATTAATGTCTTATGAAGCAAAATGCTGTGTGTTAGTAAGAAACAAATCCTCCATTTAGACATTTTAACTTCAAACCACTGATTCTGTCTAAAATATGAGTCCTCTATCCACAATAATGCTTCCTCCTGTGAAAAAGTTATTTAGTCTGAATCAGGAGAGAAATATGCACAGATCAAGCACCATTTACAAGCAAAAACAATTCTGAACAAATATGTGGGTGGATTTTGATCTGAGAGGACAACAGGGGATGGACTTTTTCACTGAAGGAAGTGTTATTATGGATTATGGACTCGCATTTTGTCTAGAAGCAACAGTTTAAAGACCTTAATGATGGGTTTGTTTCTTACAAACATGCAGTTTTTCACTTCACAAGATGTTAATTGATGGACTGGAGTGCTGTGGATTACTGTGATGTTTTTATCAGCTGTTTGGACTCTCATTCTGACGGCACCCATTCACTGCAGAGGATCCATTGGTGAGCAAGCGATGTAATGTATTTCTCCAAATCTGTTCCAATGAAGAAACAAACCTATCCACTTCTTGGATGGCCTGAGGGTTCATGCAGAGTACATTTTCAGCAAATTTAAATTTTTGAGTGAACTATTCCTTTAAATGGTTTAGAATTAAAATAAATGGGCTTGGTTTGACATTTTGTAATCAAATGCAATGATATTCAGACCTATTTAGTGTGACTTAAGACATCTTCACCGTATACATGCCCAAATTGTATTGTATTGTATTGTATTAATATAATTTATGAACCAAATAATGTAACAAATGTATTTAATTTCACCACTCTACTTTAAATATAAAACAAATCAACATGCATTAAATTGGGACCATGCAGTTAGTACATGGGTTGAGTTTGGCTGCTCATGTAGATGATACAAGCGCAAGTCTAGTGTGCGTCATTTCCTCCCATGTACGGTATGTAATGCATTTATTCATTCAGTTGGATTTTCTACTAAAATTCAACAATCTGTCTGCAGCTGTGTTCAATGGCACATGTAAGTGATTCCGCTTGCAGTCACATAGTCAGTCAGTGTGGTGGCCAATCGTCACAGCTTTTCCCTGCCTTTTTACTGTCATCTGCTTTCTCAGCCAAATGTTTCGGATGGACTGAGATTGTAAATGTTCCCAGCTTCTGAATTGCTGCTTGACATCTTGTACTTTTGGCTCAGAGGGGCATAGATTAAGGGGTTCACCATTGATGCATTAATGACAAGGTCGCATTTGATTTGCTTCACAAGATCTGGCTCTAGAGAGGGTACTGTTTTGAGGGCCTATGGAGAAATAAAGTACGGTTTTGTTCATTCATCCTCTGATTGGCAAGCTTTGTACTGGATTGAAATTGAATTAGAGAACTACTACAATCATTGTAGTGAAATATATTGGATTTTGTGAACAGGAACAACTCTGAATGTTTCTTTTAAAGCCGAGTTTGGGGTCGGTAAGATTTTGTAATGAAAGAAGTCTCTTATAGTCACCAAGACTATTTATTTCATAAAAAAATACAGTAAAAACAGGAATATTGTGAAATGTTATTACAATTTAAAATAATTTTGTTCCAGTTGAATATAATTTAAAATGTAATTTATTCATGTGATGTTAAGCTGAATTTTCAGCATCATTACTCCAGTCTTCAGTGTCACATGATCCTTCAGAAATCACTCTAATATGCTGATTTGCTGCTCAATAAATAGTTCTTATTAGTATCAATGTCGAAAACAGTTGTGCTGTTATATTATAGTGTAAATGGTTATACATTTTCTTTACATAGAAAATTATTTAAATAGAAGAGTCAGAAGAACAGCATTTATTTGAAACATTCTCAAACATTATAAATGTCTTTAATTTAATTTAATTTAATTTAATTTAATTTAATTTTTAATTTAATTTAAATTGTTTTAATGTTTTTATTATTTATACTGATGAATAAAAATATTAATTATTTAAAAGAAACAAATTAATAAATAAATAACTTACTGACTCCAAACCTTTTACGTTTTTTTGTTTCAAAATATTTTCCCAAACACTCCCCCATCTTCCACTGGTCACCCAAATATAGCCCCACCAAAACTCTTGCAATTAGTCTGCAGTGTTTGCACAAGCCAATATTGCTAAGCAGTGTTTAGAAACCTGCGTAAATGGCTTACCTGTCTCTGCATTTTAACCTGTAAAAAAAGATGCAGTTTTAACCTCCAACAAATGGCACACTTCACCTTTAATATAATGCTTGTGATTTGAAATGATAATTGAGATGTTGATTATCAAAGAACAGTGAAGCGTTTCTGTCTAAAAGAAATTTCTCATCACAAAAATATTGCAAAATAGTGGTGTTAGTGAAGTGGGAAATTGCTTAAAGGGCATCTTTTCATAATTTGCCTCTGTTTTGGTACTAATAAAAAAAATTGCAGTCTGTAATAAACAAATTTTTGCAAATATTGCTCTCTATAGACAGATTTATTCCTCAGCACACCAATTAAGAGGTAATGACGCATTGCATTCGCATTCAAAAATAATACATTGCAAATGCATGCAGACCATCCGAGTGTGACAGATTAACAGTTTTAGTTTTGCAGAGAAATATTTGGTTGTGTTTAAGGCCGTTCTGTATTCCACATAAAGGTTTCCTGCATGCAATTCAAATAGGACTTTGTTTAGGCCTGCAGAACAAATCAATAGTGTTGTTGCAGCACCTGTCATTCCCCCGAGTTGGCTTTACTACAGTTAAATAAGTAAAGATAACTGCCTCACCCTGGATTCGAGTAGGGCGGTGCAGTGGGGCTGGGGCTGCTTAATCACATCTTTCTCAGGCAATCATTGATTGCCCTTATCTTAAAGGGAAAATTCCCAACCTCCTTTGAGTCCTTAATGAACACTGGCAGCGATATTAAATGAGCTTGGCCACTAAGCTCAGAGGCACTGGCTTAATCTCAGGGCTGTGGGCTAAACGCTGCTACTATCAGCTG
>NW_015623473.1:639908-653885 GCF_001515625.1 Sinocyclocheilus rhinocerous | reverse complement strand
TTTAATTTAATTTAATTTAATTTAATTTAATTTAATTTAATTTAATTTAATTTAATTTAATTTAATTTAATTTAATTTAATTTAATTTAATTTAATTTAATTTAATTTAATTTAATTTAATTTAATTTAATTTAATTTTTAATTTAATTTAAATTGTTTTAATGTTTTTATTATTTATACTGATGAATAAAAATATTAATTATTTAAAAGAAACAAATTAATAAATAAATAACTTACTGACTCCAAACCTTTTACGTTTTTTTGTTTCAAAATATTTTCCCAAACACTCCCCCATCTTCCACTGGTCACCCAAATATAGCCCCACCAAAACTCTTGCAATTAGTCTGCAGTGTTTGCACAAGCCAATATTGCTAAGCAGTGTTTAGAAACCTGCGTAAATGGCTTACCTGTCTCTGCATTTTAACCTGTAAAAAAAGATGCAGTTTTAACCTCCAACAAATGGCACACTTCACCTTTAATATAATGCTTGTGATTTGAAATGATAATTGAGATGTTGATTATCAAAGAACGGTGAAGCGTTTCTGTCTAAAAGAAATTTCTCATCACAAAAATATTGCAAAATAGTGGTGTTAGTGAAGTGGGAAATTGCTTAAAGGGCATCTTTTCATAATTTGCCTCTGTTTTGGTACTAATAAAAAAAATTGCAGTCTGTAATAAACAAATTTTTGCAAATATTGCTCTCTATAGACAGATTTATTCCTCAGCACACCAATTAAGAGGTAATGACGCATTGCATTCGCATTCAAAAATAAAACATTGCAAATGCATGCAGACCATCCGAGTGTGACAGATTAACAGTTTTAGTTTTGCAGAGAAATATTTGGTTGTGTTTAAGGCCGTTCTGTATTCCACATAAAGGTTTCCTGCATGCAATTCAAATAGGACTTTGTTTAGGCCTGCAGAACAAATCAATAGTGTTGTTGCAGCACCTGCCATTCCCCCGAGTTGGCTTTACCACAGTTAAATAAGTAAAGATAACCACCTCGCCCCGGATCCGAGTAGGGCGCTGCAGCGGGGCTGGGGCTGCTTAATCACATCTTGCTCAGGTAATCACTGATTGTCCTTATCTTAAAGGGAAAATTCCCAGCCTCCTTTGAGTCCTTAATGAACACTGGTAGTGATATTAAATGAGCTCGGCCACTAAGCTCAGTGGCACTGGCTTAATCTCAGGGCTGTGGGCTAAACGCTGCTACTATCAGCTGAAGGGTAGCTTTGCCCAGATATGTCAATTTAGCAAGCTAGCCCAACGGGAGGCGAATCAATACTGATATGACTGTACCTGGAATTATGATGAGCTCTTCGCAGAAATCGTTTTGCTTTCATGTGAAACTCGTAGAGAAGTGATAAACAAAAACCCAAAAAAAATGGGATGACTCATACTGAGTGTGCTATATTGTGTCATTAGTATCTTAGAGTATGAAATTATACATAATTGTATTCATGTTTTTGCATCTCTTAGATACATTTACAATTATGGAGATTGTTGTTTAGAGCCATGCAACAGTGAAAATCGAATGCATTTCATATACTGGTATACAAGTGTTGGTATATCCTTCAGGAAATGCAAATCTAATTTAATGTGACTGGATCAACCTGACTGCACTAGGCTATACAAACAAAGTTCATTTTTAATAGTCAGATCAAGTAGAAACTGTTCATTGAATTAACAATTTTTCCACTTTTTTTTTTCTTTTTACAGTTTAATGCATATTATTATCCCAAGTTAATTTGCAGCTCACTAGCTGCACGGTTAGGAGTTGCTCCAGCATAGCAGATTGCAGATTACTTTCATCCCAGGTAGCTTGAGGAAGTTAATTAGCATTGACTAGAGAACGAAGGGACTTCAGTGAAGTACAGAGATTAGTCAAACAGGGATTGCTTACCTTGCAAGCAGACAGTCAATGCATAATGCAGTTCAGCTACATTAAAAGAATTTTGCATGCATGCATAATGCATATATGCAGGGTCAACTGTAAATGTAATTTTGTGTCAATGTGGGAATAAATAGTTTTTTTTTTTTATAGTAGCACACCCTCTGTTTGGTAAATAATCAAACAGGAATGGGAAAGTAAACATTGAAATGTATGTGATTTGAAAAAAAAAAAAAAAAATGAATCAATACATTTTCAGAAAACACCATACAAATGCACATAGTCTTCAAGCCCATTATCAGAATATGCTAATATAATGCCCTACGAACGATCACGACCCGGCATTCACCATGTGGCAGCGGTTCTCAGCCTTTTTTAGTGTGCAACCTATTTTTTTCAGTATTTGTTCTTGATGCAAATAAATGTAATATCACTGGCAGTTTTAGGCCTTGTTCACGTTAGCAGCAAACAAATATTCCTCAAGGACCCTTACGTTATAAATATAAAGTAGTTATGGTTATACGTTATATTCTACAGTATATTTCAAGGACACAAAAATGCATGTTAGTCTGCATATCATGCAATATAACAAAGAGTGAAAAATTTAAGGGGGTCTGAATACTTTCCGTACCCACTGTATATATACAATTTATATATGCCCTGCTCATTCTTTTTATATCTCATGACTGTTAACCAACGTTCAAAAAGAGCATAGGAATTTCATTTCCTCACTTTTGTAATATCCCACTTTTCATGCTCCATATGAGGTGTGATATAGCAATATCCCCAAGTTACCTGAAATTACAATAGTAGACGTAAATTGATGCACTCTGATAGTAAACTGCCCACATGTAGGTCCCAATGCATCTGCCTCTAGCTTCTATTTGTCTACAGGTTTACAAACACTTACAAACTTGCAAACACAAACAATATGTAACTTTTTAAGAGGTTTCCCTATAGTAAATCTACTCTTATTAGCTTTGCATCAGCATTAAAATACCACCACCAACAACAAAAAAGTATTCTGACAATGTACTCCCCCACAGGCTATTAAAGATGTAAATGAGTTTGTTTCTTCATCAGAACAGATTTGAGTAAATGTAGCATTCCATCCACTTGCTCACCAATGGATCCTCTGCAGTGAATGGGTGCCGTCAGAATGAGAGTCCAACAGCTGATAAAAACATCACAATAATCCACAAGTAATCCACACCACTCCAGTCCATTAATTAACATCCTGTGGAGTGAAAAGCTGCATGTTTGTAAGAAACAAATCCATCATTAAGGCATTTTAACTTTAAACCGTCATTTCTGGCCAAAATACGAATCCATAATAACGGTTTCTTCAGTGAAAAAGTCTGTCCCCTGTTGTCCTCTCAAATCAAAATCCACATGCATATTTGTTTACAACTGTTTTGGACTGTTGCTGCGTGATCTGTGAATATTTCTCTCCTGATTCATTTGAGATGACTTTTTCACTGGAGGAAGCAATATTATGCTGGAAGCAATGGTTTGATGTTAAAAAAAAAATGTCTTAATCTATTTGTTTCTAACAAACGCACAGTTTTTCACTTCACAAGTTGTTAATTGATGGACTGGAGTGGTGTGGATTATTGTGATGTTTTTATCAGCTGTTTGGACTCTCATTCTGACGGCACCCATTCACTGCAGAGGATGCAAGTGATGTAATGCTACATTTCTCTCTTTTTTTTTTTTTTCTTTCCGATGAAGAAACAAACGTATCCACATCTTGGATGGCCTGATAGCCTAATTTTATTATATATATTTTTTTAACTATTACTTTTTACTGATTCGGTATCTCCAAAAATCTGATTGAGTTACCAAATGTGCTTCTGGTAATCTGAGTGTTACCAGAAGCACATTTCTCTCGTTTCCAGTACTTTCTTTCTCCATGCAAGCCTCTGGATGGGATTTGACAGAGCAACATGGACTACAAGTCCTTTTACAATGCAAATTGCACCACCTGAGCTCAGCTTTTCCTGGAGGGAAGAGCAGAAGAAAGTAACACCGAGAGTTGAGTACTACTAGCCTGTCTACAACCCTGAGACTCTCCAATTGACTTCTTTCCTGACGGTATTTCACTCTTAGTGTTTATCTCGTGTCTCTTTTGTCAATCCCAGAGACAAAAGTGTAGGAGGACTCTGGAAATAAAGAACAGCGAAGCAGGACTATGTAAAGACAGTGTGTAATTAACTATAGAATTCAGTCATTATAAAGAATTATGTATGTACAGTAAGTGTAGCAATTATGGTGCCAAACATGACAGCAGATATGTTGTGATTTAAGAGAATCGCCTGAGAGCAGAATTATGAATTTAAATATAATGACCAGCATTAAAGGTAGAGTTTAGCCAAAAATGAAAATTCTGTCATCATTTACTCATCCTCGTGTCTTTGCAAACCCGTGACTTATTTTCTTCTGTGGAACACAAAACAGTGATATTTGATAACTGAATAACCGAATGCGCCTGTCTCGAAATTTGCACAGCTCATCTTTTCCGAAAAAGCCCAGGAACGGTGGAAAATTACAGAGGAGATCCGACATGCAGGGATCTTGCTGACTGTCCTCAAAGTTTTTTGTGCCTAGATGTACGTATTTATGAACAAAAGACTCACTGGAGTGTTGAGTTCTGGTCATCCGAGGATTCATTTATCACATTTCTGGAGGAAGGTCTTGCATGAATTTAATTTGCGCCTAGAAGTTCTGGATAATTTAGAGTGCATGAAAAATAAATCCAAAGGAATGAATTTATTTAATAGGATTCTTTCTACATAAAGCACAAATTGATTTTGAAACCGTGTGGATCCCCCCTTGAGCTGGAATTCAATTAATTACGCCACACCGCAAATCTATAGAGGAAGGAATTGTTTTCTGCTAATTATCATCATTTTCCCATTACAAATGAATGTCTTTATCCCAATTCAATGACCTTCCGTGTTTTTTGTCCTGGATAAACGAGTCAGGTTTGTGTAGTTAATGTGTGAGGAAACACTTTATTAAAGCATGTGATAATGTGATGCATTCTGGGTTTCTTTGAAACGTCGACCAGGACTGAATGATGAATCCAGTCTTAGCATCCTCCCCATTATCATCTGTCAGCAGAATGAGAAATACTTCCTCGTCAACGTGCTCTTTAGCAGCATGGTTATTAATGTGTGCTGACTTTGTAGGGCCAGATTGAAATGGCTTCCCTAATTGAACACAGCCTGTACTACAGATTCTGCATGGAGCGCTGCACAAACTGATAGTTTGTAAGATTTTAGGGATTTAGCACATAAATCTCCTGAGCTTGCAGAGTTTATAAGGCAATGTTTTACCGCTCTGAAGGTTATAGAGAGAACTTCAATGATGAAAGTTGCTCAATAAAAACAAACACAAATCAGTGATTCTGAGTACCGGGAGAAAAACAGGGTGAAACACAGAAGAAAAAAAAAATTTAAATAAAGTTTATGTACAAGGATTTAATTTTTTTTTTAAATATTATGTCAAGCATTTTCAGAGGTATTTGAATTTCTTTATTATTTTATATGGTAATTATACACTCTAAAAAACACTGGGTTAAAAACAACCCAATTTGGGTTGTTATTAACCCAAGGGCTGGGTAAATATAGGACAGAACCCATCTTGGGTTAAATTTACCCAGCAAATTGGGTAGTTTATTTAACCCAGCATAATGGGTTGATTTAACCCAGCTGATGGGTTGATTCATTTTTACTATATTACTAGCTTATTTTTTACTTCATACATTAAATAATGTTTACAGATTAATTTAAATCCTCTGAATTTTTCTAAAATACTCCGCACAACCTCTGGTTTGCATGATAACTTCCTTTATTTTCCTTTATTTATCATTTACAGCATTGTTTATCGTTTTTAATAGGCTATACATATTGCCTATATTTAAACTCGTTTAACAAACATTACAAGAAAAATTCAACATTAAACAGAAGTAATTCCCGGTCTCATGGCAAATACGTACCTGGGGGCACGTTTTTGCAAGACGCGAAATACGTACCAATAAGTGCAGTTTCCAAAAAAATGAACACTAGAGGCAGTAAAACTCTGACACCTTTTAAATTATTTTCACACAGAGTATGATTTACAGTCGATTAATACCGCAATATGTACCTGAAGAAACGTAATAAAAACACAGCAATACGTACCTATATCAACGTAATAAAAACGTGCCAGGGTTGACGTATTGAACCCGTGTTTTAGCGCCAGTGAGTGGACATTTCTCTTTGAAACTGCGGCGAAACGTGCAGTAAGGTACGTAAAAACGGTGTTGCAGAAATGTACGCAGAGGTACGTATTTTTATGAGACTGGGTTGAGTAATTCACATGTAATCGACCAGTCTCTATTCTGTTTCCACCGTAACGCCGCTGGTTCTCGTACCCGAGCTGGAGTCGTGTTCGGCGGGGAACTGCTAACGGACCGCCGCCCTGCGTTTCACTCTAGCCCAAACATGCTGTGACTCCATAACCTGCCAATAAACAAACAATAAACAGCTCTGAGGACATGTTTTAACATCCAAACAAAGTATTATATTCTGTATCTTGAATAATGAATAAAATCGTTTATTTTATGCAAAGCATCAGGCTTTTCCATCAGGCGAAAAGACCGTGACACTCGTTAAAGTGTTATGTCTGACCCAGGAGCTGCAAAACAACCCAAACACTGGGTTGTTACATTTGACCCAGGAGCTGGCTAACACAACAACTACCCAAACACTGAAAAAATAACCCCAAAAAATGGCTCAACCCAGCATTTGGGTTAAAAAAAGAACCCAGGTTTTTTTTAGAGTGTATTTAACATTTTGGCTAGCAACTAGCAATTTCTTTATAAATTGTGTGGTAATGACATTGGCAATGGGTCTGTATTTTTTTTTTTTTACTTAATGCTAAAAGCCTCTATGTCACATTTCAAGGCCACATTTATTTAATAAAAACGTACAGTATAAACTTTTGAGGAAAGCTTACTGTGAAATATTGTTTTGTAAAATATATTGTAATGTATACAATGTTTTGTAATTATTTTATTTTAATACAATTTAAAATAACTGTTTTTATATATTTTTAAAATGTAATTTATTTATTTGACGGCAAAGCTGAATTGTCCAGTCTTCAGTGTCACATGATCCTTCAGAAATCATTCTAATATGTTGATTTGCCGCTCAAGAAGATTTATATATTTTTTATTATCAATGCTATCAGTGCTTATCAATGCTTTCCCCCCATGATTCTTTGCTGAATAAAAAAAGCTCGAAAGAACAACATTTATTTGAAATAAAAATCTTTTGTAAAATTACAAATGGCTTTACTGTCACTTTCTATTAATTTAATGGGTCCTTGCTGGGAAAAAAAAGAATTAATTTATTTTAGAAAATATCTTACTGATCTAAAATGTTTGGATGGGATTATATTTGTGACCCAGAAAATAACCATATATTTTTTAAGCCAGTGAGAATTGAATGATCTTGGAAGATGTATGTCTTTCATAAAAGTTTTCATAAAAACCATACATTGTTGACAGAAATTAGGAACACAACTGTGAAACCTGAATTGTTTTGTGCCATGTCAAGTCAAGTTGATTAGTGTAATGCTTTTCACAATACAGATTGTTTAAAAGCAGCTTATAGCATAGAGAAATGAAAGAGCTCACGGGAACACACATAAATCCTGTCTGCGTCTGTCCTGATCCTGTCCTGCTTTCTTTCTCGCACTTGTTAGTCTCTCTCGACTTCCCTGTAAAATTAATGGCAAAACGGCTTTTAAAAAATCATGAAAGGAGGAAAATGCACAAAGTTCATCCACTTAAGAGCACTCCAAACCTGCGTGATCAAGCCAATCAATTGCTTAGCAACTTCTGAAAACGGCACAGTTGGGCCTGTTGTGTTCTTCTGCTGTCAGTAGATGATCGTGGGTATTTTTCAAGCGTAATAATACAGTGCTTATTTAAACTCTGCAGACGATGCTTTGTAGTGCAAATATGTATCAAAGGCCTGGGACTTGAGGGATACTTACCTCACACTCTTTCATAGTCTTTTTATGTATTTCACATGCACTTTCTTCAGTTACAATTGAACTGTCCATTGACATCTGTTGAAGTCTGGCTTTGCTGATCAATATTAATATCTTGAGTGTAATGTAAAAGCCCTCTTTATATTTTAGGATTAGCAGGATTTGAATGAAGGAGGCTCTTTTCTCAGAAAAAGCAGGGGGAAAACAATATATATATATATATATATAATATATAACAATTTTATTCAGCAAGGATGCATTAAATTGATTAAAAGTGACAGTAAATACATTTTTAATGTTACAAAAGAGTTCTATTCCAAATAAATTATCTTCTTTTGAACATTAATGAAAAAAATAAATTATTTCCTGGACAAGATTCCTGTGAAAAAAAGTATCACAGTTTCTAGCAAAATATTACACACAGCCATTTTGAACATTGATAATAATAATAAAATCAGCACATTATAATTATTTCTGAAGGAACATGTGACACTGAAGACTGCAGTAATGATGCTGGAAATTGAGCTTTGCATCACAGGATATGATGCAAACTACATGCATATAGAAAACAACTGTTTTTCAATTGTAATAATATTTTACAACATTACTATTTTTACTGTATTTTGATTTAAAAAAATGCAGCATTTCAAAACCTGAAAAACAACCCAAAACTTGTATATCTATAACACATTTTTTTTGTTTCGTTTTTTTGCGTTGTCTGTTTTTCTGAAATGCATAAAAAGACAGAAAAGTAGAAATGAAATGGCTTTCGATATCTGTATCTTTGATAGCACTGCCAAAACAAGATTTAATAGAGCAGGCCCTCTCTCTTCGGTTGCTGTTCGCCCCTTCAAGTGGAGTAGTCCTGAGAGAAAGCAAGCAAGCGAAGGGAAAATAATGAATGGCAGAGCAATCTTCACTGTGCAGTGTCCCAGGAATAGCAGCACAACAAGTTATCCATACAAATTAAAAGCAAGTCACTTATTCATTCCTTTATGTTTACTTAAAACAAACATGCTCGTCAGCAGAATGAAGGATTAGTCACTGCCAGGCCATTATCGTCTGAGCGCACTTGTATTAGGTAAACCGCAGAAGAATGGGCTGTATATCGAGAGCTATTGTTGTTTGAAAGAACATGGCTCAAGGCCTCGACCTCCAATTTAATACTAGCAAAAACAATTTAAATAAAATATATAGACATTCTGTCTGAAGAAGTCAGGCATGCTAAATTCAGCAAGTAAATGAGACTGGAAGTGAATATAAAGTTGGACTTAATTAGATTTAAATTTAAAAGAGTCTAGTAGAATCTTCTCAAAAAGCATCACTCTTTCTATTGCTCATGTTTAGACATGATTGTGGTATGAACATGAATGTTATACCTCCTCCAGTAGTTGCTGAGGAGAGTGCTATTACTTCATGCAGTTTTGCCTGGTGAGCAAAAATCATGAATTAAATTACAAATGTTCGTTGTTTTTATTGCTGCTGTTTCAAAACTCAGGAGACATATGAATTATATTTCATTTTTCCTTTGGTAAAAAAAAAGACATCAGTAAGAGTATAGACAATATAAATGAATAACGTAATCATTCATTTAATAAAAAAAAATGAATGTGTCAGATCGTTTGGTCAATTTGACAAAAAATGTTAGAGATCTGATTTTTGAATGCAAACTTTGAGGCACAATTTGAGACATTATTAAAGGGATAGTCACGTTGGATAAAAGGATCTGCTAAATGAATACTGTACATGTATAGTTCACCCAAAAATAAAAATGTTGTTATAATTTATCATCAGTTACGTTAACACCCCGTCAGAATGCGCCATCTAGAGTTTCATGACTGAACTATATATTTTTTTTCCAAACCTATATGAGTTTCTTTCTTCTGTTGAGCACAAGATATTTCGAGGAATGTTGTGAACAAAACAGTTGACGGTAGCCATTGACTTCCATTGTATGTCAAATAAATGGCTATCAGCAACTGTTTGGTTACCAACATTCTTCAGAATATCATCTTTTGTGTTCAACATAAGGAAAAGCAATTAAGTGGAAAGTGTGTAAATTATGAAATTTTTTTTTGTTTTTGATTTTTGGAGATTTTGTCTGAAACTCCAAGGAGATGTTTGAGATTGAGTCTTTCCCAGGAGAAACATCTGAGAAGCAAGAGACTTCAGAAAAAGTTCTCATTTGTTCTCCATTTAAACGTATTGCTGTCTAGGAGAAATAAATGAGATACTGACCTCTCTCTCTCTCTCTCTCTCTCTCTTTCTGTCCTACTAGTTTTGGACATTTTAATTTGCTTAAAAAATAAATAAAATTACAAGTGAGAAGGTTGTTGGTATGTAAACATAACTGTTCTCTTATGAAATCTTTGTGAGGAGTATATGTAAATTTAAGTAACTGTTTGCACTTAATTCTCATCGTACGACACACTCATGTTCAGTCTAGCATGTGAACTGCTGAAATTCTGCCATGGTTTTATGGCATGTATTTTGGATGCTGATATGGATTCATACAACTAAAAAGTGAAATATGACGAATAATACCTTTTCAATAACCCCTCACACTCTTAAAAAGAAAGGTTCTTCACGATGCCATAGAATAACCTTTTTGTCTAAATGGTTGCATAAAAAAAACCTTTAACATCTGAAGAACCTTTCTGTTTCATAAAAAAGGTTCTTTGTGCGAAAGAAGGTTCTTCCGATTATAAAAAGGTAAGGAAGAGATGGTTCTTTAAAGAACCTTTAACTGAATGGTTCTTCTATGGCATCGCTGTGAAGAACCTTTAAGAGTGCACGTATAAATCCCAAAAAATGACCAGAGCTCATTTAAATCCCATTGCAGACTAAAGTAGCACTCCAAAACCAAAACAATTAAACCTTTATTTCAGATCACATTAGATGCATTTGCTGTTTCTAATCTGCTTGTAGAACCTTAAATGAGAGCCTGGATTCATTTAACAGCCAGTAAACATCGTCAGAGAGTTAAGTTACAATACATGTTTCTGCAAGAATGTCTTATATGACTTTTCCTCTTAATTTTTCCCTCACTAATTTGGTCATTGTGTTTTGAATATTAATCTATAGTGTGCAACCTGTTCTTTTCAGTCCTCCTTCACATCCAAGGAGGTTAATGCAGGACCTGCTAGTAGATAGTAGTGTTTAAAAATATGTTAGACCAACAATTTTCCTACATGTGTAATCTTCAAGGACTCCAACCACCCTGGTAACTGTCTTTTCATTTTGTTGCCATCTGGTAAGCACGTCCGTAGCCTGATGGCAAAAACCGAGAGACTTAGGAGGAGTTTCTTCCCCCAGGCCATCAGGCTCCTAAACTCAAACTCAGTCTCTTATTTTTACCTCTATTGCTGCTATTTAACTATCTGTACAACCTGTTTGCACATTCTTCTCTTGTACATTCCTGCTCATCTGAATATTTATTAAGTCTACAGTATACTGTCCTGCGCATTTTATTTTATTCTTATTTTTTTATCGTACTTTTTCCATACCAATATTTATATATAATTTTCTTGTGTTTGTATTCTTTAATAATTGCACTGTCCATGGACCGGACCTGACTTACATTTCACTGCTGGTCATATATTCTCTATATAACCATGTATGTGACAAATAAAAAATCTTGAATCTTGAATCTTGAATCTTGATTAACTGTACTTTTTGTTTGCAGTACCTTCTGAAAATACAGGCATATTTGGTCAATTCAAAAATACATGCTATGTTGCATGCTGTGTACTGTATATGCACTTACAGCTTGACACAGTCACTTACCATTGCATGAACACCTGAATTATTCAGGAGTTCAGGAGTCTTACCTTAACTAAACTAGGAATTCTGCACCTAAAACAGTTTGAATGTTGTTCGACATGCCCTTATCAGAGCTCTTTCTGAATAATGTAGTGCATTCATGCATACTCTTTCAAAAAGGGCATATATACTGAGTACACTATGCACTATATATATATATAGTGCATAGTGTACATTTATAATTACATAAATACATGTATAATGTTTTTTGTAACATTATACATGTATTTATGTAATTATAAATGAATACAGAAGAATAATGGTTGAAAAAAGCACCTTTGACTGCAAGCTTTTGAATAGTAGTGTTTAAAAATATGTTGGACCAACAATTTTCCTACATGTGTAATCTTGCATGTGTGTGTGTGTGTGTGTGTGTGTTTGCCTGTTACGATACAACATTTGTGCCTCATTAGCATTAGTACTTTTAATAAACGTACATGCCTTCTGGCCAAGAAGTTTTTTTTTTTTGTATTCTAAATGCAAATAATATAAAGACAATTTATATTGTAATCATGCATTTAATTTATGATCAAGTTGAACAGACTTACAGTAAAGAACCTTCACCTTATTCAAATACACTTGACTGATTCTACATTACCCAATGTATTGAACTCAAAGCGTCAGCATCTGCGATACTCCAAGCATTGTTATGCGGCACAAGTTCAAACAGCTCAAACTTTGACCCCATTAGCCGCTGACCCTTCAAAGCACAGATAATGATTACCAGACAATTTGCAAGACATATGCAAATGTGTCTGTCATTGTAGTGGCAAGTCCATCTTTGCTCATACGTTTGTGATTTTCAAACTGTTTTGCTTCACAAGGGAGTGCAAAGCAACAGGACATTGCAAAGCAACATGATATATTACATAATATATTACATTGATATTATATAGGTATATGGCATATATTACCGATACCTATATTATACCTATACTTATAATAGGTATATTACAGGTATCTTGATATTGTGTAATATATGTTGTATATTGCATTTCTATATGCGTCAAAAAGGCTGTCAAAGTGGTAACCTGCAATTACTACCTTAAATAGTTATTTCTACTTGATTTAAGTCATACAAATTAGTTCTGTTGGTAGAAATGAATGTATTTAGCTTTGTGAGCCCACATTCAACCAGTTTCTTTTTTTTTCTCTCCTTATGTCAATGTATCTAAGCAGTCGCCAGGACCTTTTTCCTGTAGTTCAAATACATGTTTTACTGTGAAGACATTTTTTGCTGCCTAGCAGCCAGATCTTTTCATGTGGTTTCATGACACTTGCGGTGCTTTGAAGCACCTTACTTTAAATGTACATTTACTACCTGTCCGATACAGGGAAAATGCATTAATAACATGGCCTCTCTGTCTTTGATATCAAATGTCTACTTAGGAAGTACATGTAGCATCGCAGCAGAGATGCTTTTGTAAAATAATGTATACCACTCTGTCTATTTAAGTTGGTCTTGATGAAATTATCCACATGATCTATATTTTATTTCTTATACATATGGAGTCAGAGATCATCTCAGGATCTCGCTGGTTGAATTTGGAGGCTAGGAGTAACTATAGTTTCCTGAGACTGTCACACTTTTTACTCTGTGAATAATTCTTTGGGTATGTTTATTTTTAAAAGTTAGGGTTAGCATTTGAGCATTTGCACCAGTATTGCTCAGGAAAACACACAGTGAAGGCACGGGGCGGGGTAAGTTGTCACGGTGGACCCTGTCCATAAATGAGCACTGTACATAGTAAAACTGATAAAACACACAAAATGCGTATTTAATTTCAAATTTAAATTGAAGTTTATAAATTAAATAGAAATGTAAAACATTGGTCACTTCTTTGGAAATTTTTTTTAAAAATATTTTTAAAATAGTACTTATTACAGAAATAATAACACTTAAAACTACGTATTTAAGCATTAACTGAATAAAATGTTCTCTGACACTTCAACGCATGTAAATTGCAATTAAATGAAAATCTATTATAGTTTACTTTTATATGGAATTAAGTGTGTTTTTTTTATTAGCTCAAGTGCATTCTTATATGAAAAAATTTTCTTTACTTTAAATAAAATAAATGTTAATTGAATTAAAAATAAGTATAACTATTTCATTCCATCTAGTTGCCAAGAAAACATTTCTTATTTTAATTTAGCTGAACTTAGTGCATTAAAATAACTTGTAACTTCTTTGCATTATATATATATATATATATATATA
>NW_015623473.1:628965-639855 GCF_001515625.1 Sinocyclocheilus rhinocerous | reverse complement strand
CCTAACACAGTACACGTAGCAAGGTGTATATATATATATATATATATATATATTGTACACTTGTTTGCATCAAGAACAGATACTGAAAAAATAGCATGTGTAATAATAAAAAAAAGGTTGAGAACCGCTGCCACATGGTAATTGCAGGGTCGTTGTCATTCGTAGGGCATTATATTGGCATATGCTGATAATAGGCTTGAAGCCAATGTGCATTTATATGGTCTTTTCTGAAGATTTATTGATGACATTTTTTCAACTCACGTTCATTTCAATTTTACTTTCCCCTTCCTGAGGATGTGCTACTATTCCAGAAACAATGTATTCCCACAAAATTACATTTACAGTTGACCCTGCATATATGCACTATTTGTGCATGCAAAATTCTTTCAGTGTAGCTGAACTACATTATGCATTGATTGTCTGTCTGTTTGTATGTACACACACACACACACACACACTCGATTAAAATGAGAAATATAAAAATATGAATAATATTCCATTCCTTTTTTACTCACAATTTGTACAGTGTCCCAACTTTTTTGGAATTGGGTTTGTATAATAGTAGATACTATAAACTATAGTCAATCTATAATGTCATAGTAAAAGTACACTGTACAAAATGTAGAGAAAACAAGTTCAAAAGCTGTAGTTGAGATATAACCTTTCCAACTTCCGCATGTGAAAGTAGCCCCAGTCACAGATGAGCCTAATATTAATGCAGTGTTTGTTTATCATGAGGAGCCAAACGGCTTCTCATGTTTTCTGGTGAAAATTTGAACTGAACTAAATCAATAATGTATTGGTTCTGAAGGAAACATGGTACACAACTGGGGAATAATTAATTGATGCAGTTTCAAACTGAGTGTTTAACTTCACATAGCGCTGGACACTGCGGTCCTCTTTTGAATTTGGAAAAAGCACATCACACAACTTTAGAAGCTTTGAATTTATCGCATTTCATATCTAGCATTTGTTGACACATATGGACATTTCATGGAAATAGCAGCATCTCTGGATTCTCTCTTTAGTTTTTTTTTTTTTTTTACTTTCACAGCTGTGCGTTTTTGTGATATTAGTAATTTCTCTCGACTCAAGATGAACAGTTCACACAAAAGACGTCTTTCATCTCAGCAAAAGAGTCTCTTATCTGTTACTCCATGGTTGTCTTCTGTGGCTGCTTGTTCTGGCCTGCCTGTCCCTTGATGTATTACACCAAAGACTACCTGTGACACTTTCACGTCTCTGTGACTTTAAAGTCAAGTTGGAGTCAGAGCTCCTGAACTTTTCTTTTTATTTTGAGGATGATCAACCAATACAGTCTATTATCAACAGCTCTGTGCTTCCCTGAGCTGTCAAGAGCTGCTGAAATTAAGCAATGATCCTCAGCGCCTGGAAAACATCCACATGCTGAAAATGTGTGGGTGGATATCAGTGCCCATGCTTGAAAACTAGGAAACAGAAGAAATTGTCTTATTGACATCTTATGTGTCTTTATACCTCTACAAGAATGTTCCAGTACAATTCAACGTAATTAAAACTGCTTTTCAAACTGCTAAATGTATAGACATATTTAAAACTATATATTATTTATTATTATTATATATTTTTTTTAAACCTGTAAGAATATCAAAATGCAGAGTTACTCTACAGAGTTACATCTCAACAAGTTCCCAGAATTTGTCAGGACAAAAATAAATGTTCCCTTAATGCTGTAATAATAACTTCAAATCATTTCTGCAACCCATTTAAGAGTTGAGCCACAGATATCTCATAAAGGGCATGTAAAAGCTCTTGAGTATAAAGCTATGTTTTATTAATTGAATGCATGCCAGATAAATGGCTATGGCTGGATACACACTCTGTTTTTAATGATTTGGGATTTGGTTTAATTTTAGACTGTCAGGTATGGACTATTTGAACTTTCAAGGTGATTTGGAAACTTTATAGCTTCAGTCCAGTTCAAAACAACTGATAATGTTTGATAGAAAGAGAGCATTGTTATTCCCCAGTGAGCTGAACAAAAACATTAAGAAATTATTAAACTGCTAGTTTAATTTAGAGGACGGAAGGGCCATTTCATTTGTGTAATATTTATACACAATCAGGTATTCAGTTATGAAACACAATAGATGTAGACTTCACGATCTATAATGTGAACTCTTAGTTTGACCAGCACATTTTGCTAAAACAAGGTCCATAGGGCTGGTTTGTGGAAGAGCTCGGGTTTTGACCTCCACCACTCGACACCCTCCAGTGAACCGGACCATCAAATATAATTCGCAGCGTTTTGCCCCACATCAGCGCCTGAGGTAACTAAAGCTCCTCTGGCTGAACGAAAGCAAATCCCCGCAGAAATGTTCTAACATCTAGTGGAAAGCCATCCCAGAGGAAGCTATTATAGTAGCAGATGGGAACAGTATTTATGACAATTATTTTGGAATAAAATATTCAGCAAGCAGGTGCCCACATTCATTTGGTAGTAAAATGTTTTGCCAAAGTACTAGATCACTTTTATGATTTATTATCTGCATTTTCAGTGAGAATGTATTCAGAGAGTAAATGTTTGTGTGTATTAAAACCAAAAACAGCTGCGGTCTAAACTATGATTACATTGAACTACTACAGCACTGTGTTGATTGTGGTGTATTGGTAAAAAGGCAAAAACATAGTGAGTAACCCACACGGAAACAGGAAAAAAAATGACTGAGTTTTAGTCGACTGTATTGTTTAGATTTTTTTATTTTTATTTGATTTTTTTGGTTATTGAAACAAAGGCTCATATTTTTGGCCTGTTTCATGGAATTCAAAGAAGTGAATTAAATATAACTTAATGAAATATTTCAAATAAAATTTCAAATATTATATTATATGAAAAAAATATTAAAACATATTAAATATAACTTTTAGGAGTACACTAGCAAAGCCTCAAACAGGTGTAGACTACAAAAAAAACAAAAAAAAAACGAATTCAAAGAAGTGAATTAAATATAACTTAATGAAATATTTCAAATAAAATTTCAAATATTATATTATATGAAAAAAATATTAAAACATATTAAATATAACTTTTAGGAGTACACTAGCAAAACCTCAAACAGGTGTAGACTACAGGTGTATGAACTTACCTTTTTAATTATAGCAATAAAATAAAATGATTTATTTTTAATAACATACATATTATACATATTATTTTTTCTTAATATTTATACTTATAAAGTTATTTGAAAATGATTGTGCACATTGTTTGGTTATAACACTACTGAATTCATTTTTGAATCAAGTTTTTAAATTGTTTTTAATAATATAATTATAATTTTTTTTTTTAGTAGGCCTGTTTATTGATAAAGTTGTGTGAAAATGATGTGGTGCACATTTTGCCGTGCTGTACTTGGTTTTAACACTATTGATATCATTTTTGTCAAATCTGTCTAATCAGTTGAGTAATATTTTACATGTCAGGGAATAAATATGCATAATTAATTTGGAAGGGAAATGATGTAATTATTCATGTTTTGGTGGAATGAATTGTGTAATGAAATCCCTTTGCTGTGTGACTGTCTCCAAGCCCTGTCCGTCCTCCGAGTCTGCATTTCTGGTGATGTTATGCCGCATAAACTGTCGGGTTGCAGTGAGCAGAAGAGTCCATGCCATTGCGGGACGGCAAAAGTGCTTGGATGGGGCACTTGAGCACCCTTCTGAAATATAAAATGACAAATAGGACACCCTACAGCCTCATGGAGTTCATGGGCACACGAAAGACCACAAGTGCACTTCAAGTGTGCAATTTGGGACGAGGCAACTCAGTTAATTCCTCTTCCTGTCATTCTGGGTCAACATCCTGCACTTTAATTCTAAACTTCTCAAGTTTAACTCCAAATTGTATCAAATAACACCCATTCTAATAAAGATGGTATAACAAAACAAAGTATAAAGATGGTTAAAACAAAGCAAAGCATACCTACAAATTATGATTGCATCTCAATCTTTTAAAGTCCCCCCCGCAATAACTTATTTGACCAATTAAAGGGACAGTTCACCCAAAAATCTAACTCACCCTCAAGTTGTTCCAAACCTGTATGAGTTTCTTTCTTTTGTTCAACACAAAAGAAGATAATTTGAAGAATGCTGGTACCAAACAGTTGACTAGCCACTAACTTTCTTTTTTCCTCCATCCATTATCAGAAAATAAAACAAACTCTGTACAACTTGTATTGCACTATATTAAGTCTTATGAGGAAAAACAACAGCTTTCAATAAATATAGCGTTCAAGTCATACTTTTATATGAAGTTTTCTGGAGTTTTTGTGCACAATAAATCATTGCACAATTTGATTTAATTTAAATTCATTTAATTGAATTATGTAATTTAATTCTTCAGAACTTTCATAACTTTCTAATTTTTCCGTAAGGGTTATTATAACTAAATAATTCAATATGTCCTACCCAACATCTTTTTTTTAAATCACTGAATATCCAATTAATTTCAAAATACAATACAAATATATACTATAGAAGTAAAAGGAGTTGTGAACTGTGTTTTCCATTGATCTGAACAATGCAATCAATAGCGCAGTTTTAAAAACAGAATGATACCTATGTCTGATTCATCAGCTATTTCACATTATTGTTCATCTTCACCAGATGGGATGCCACTATCAAACGACGACAAAGTGTTTCCGGCTAAATCAGTATGCTGATGGATCTCAATATTTGATAAGTTGTACTTAATTGAGGCAGTTGCGATGTGTTGACCGCATTCACACTGAACTGCATACAGCAAATCCTCTTAATGCATCGTGGCACCAATTAGCACTGAAATTAACACGTCGGTAGCAATTTGGATTATTTATGATGTATACAACAGGAATAATCACTTAAATAAAATGAAATAAACAAAATAAATAAATATTAAGTGCAATAAAATAAATATTAAAAACTTTAAACTTTAAACTTTAAAACTTAAACTAAAATGTAAAACTTTAAACTTTTTTACCACATACTGGTAAAAAAAAAATTATAGCCTGAATGCACTGTTAGTCGCTTTGGATAAAAGCGTCTGCTAAATACATAAATTATTAAATTATAAATTATTATTATTATATACGGTATGTATATATATATATATATATATAGATAGATATATGTGTGTATGTACTATAAGTGCATATTTTTATTCACTTTTTTATTATTCACTTATTTTTTATTCAGCTTATTCTCTGAAAAAGCTGTAAATGATGACAGAATGTTAATTTTTGCACGAACTGTTCCTTTAACATAATAATATGTGTCCATTAATAGACTGCTATGCCTTGCGTCAAACATCCACGTGCCTCAGCTCTCCACAAAAGCTCATTCTGGCTAGGAAAGCTTTATTGACATGTTTGTGAGTTTGAAAAAAAGAAAAATCAACACAAATGTATTGATAAGTGCAGATGGACTCCTTTGGCGAGGGCAAATGGCACAATCAATTTAATAATGCGATCGGTAAACTGCCCTGCCTCTTGAGAAAGAATAAAAAGAGCTTGACAAAAGCGTCAAAAACTGTAGGTCAAATGTGAAAGGAATTATTGGGTTTGAACTGTTTGTGTCAATTGCAGATTTTGAGTTGTGATAGGGCACGAATATCAATGCAGGTCATGTTTATGTTGACAAATAAATAAATAAACACAAAATAGAGTGTGGGTGACGACCAGTAGTTCCAGTTCTTGATGCTGATCGATCCAGTCATGCTAAAATACACAATGTACATTAGTAAGGCATTTGGTGTGAAGCAGTAGTTCATTAACTACTATTAAACCCAGTTTACATGTCAAGAACCACATCTCAATAACACTTGAGTGAGTGAATGGAAGAATTTAATGAACTAATGTTTTAATGAAGGCTTAAGTTTTTCATTTAAATAAGCAATGACACCTTATACATGATTATTTATGATGTATACAACAGTTTGTACTTCCAAAACTCGTGATCAAACTAGTGAACAGCGGCCTACATTAGACTGAGGTCTTGCCACTGTAGTCCCACGGCTCCACGTGTTTGATCCGACTCCAGATGTTAGCTTCTTTAAGACCCGTGTGGGATTATTCTCTCATAATTGGGTGTGTTAATTACCCATCCTTGCATGCGTCTCAAAGGCAGCGCTCCACAGCCGGCCTTGGCCTTATTATAATAAATATTGCCTTATGAGTGTAGCTTGGCAGTGTGAGGGTACGCAAACACACACATATAGCGCTTACACTTCATAAGCACCTGAAATGCAATAAAACCAACCTTTTAATATTTAATGCAAATTCATTATTAATGTTGTTGTGGCTTTGTGCTTGCATAATGTTTTCGTCACATTAAATAAAGGCAGATATGTCATTACACTTTCATTGGGATTGTTCGTAAGACCTTCAGAACGGTGATATGGCATGGTTAATATAGAGAACATGCATTTGTTTTCAAAGATTTCTAGAGCTGCGGTTCACACTTTATTACCTTTGCTTTGCTTCGCACCTCCTGACCAATCATAACACAAATAAAAGCTTTCTGTCAAAGTCTTAAAGAAACAGCTATGAATAATGAAAGGTTTATCGTTGTTTATTCATCCTCATGTTGTTCACTTTCTTATTTGTCTTATACACAAAATTACAATAAGCTTTCAAGCATAAAAAGCATGACTAAACCAATCAGGCAGATGTAGAATTGTTTTTCAAACATTAAGTTTTATTGGCATGAACAGGTATGCACCATGGTAACAATTATGTTGGTTAGGGGTCAAAGGCCGTTTATTAGATGGTTTCTCTGTGCATTAAGAAGCTCTGAAACTTCTTGGTTTGATTGATGCAAATCATTACATTGCTCTTAGTGTTCATTTATTTTGTGCATCGATAAACATAAAAACTCTAATAGCTTCAGTAGTAGGAGCCTGAAATGTCTTCTAGACCTTGTATGCTGACCAAACATAGCATGCTTTTCACCATCCTCGCAACGTGATTTGGCATTTCCTGTATATTAATGTTTAACCACCAAAATTTACATGCATAATAGTTGCCCACTTATTTATTCTTTTATTAAAAAAAATACATCTTAAAATGCTATATTAATATACAATTATGTGAGATTAAAAAAATCTTTAAATTAAAAGTATTATAATAAAAAAATAATAGTAATTGATATTAAATTATTTTTTTCCCCAGCCTTTAACAGTAATCATAATTTTCACAAAATAAAAGGAATTGGAGGAAGACTGGGGTAACAATCGCTGAAAAGATCAGGCTCAGCATACAGTAGGCTAATTTTTGCCAAAAAAAAAAAAAAAAAAATTCTTCAGACATTACATGATAGCTTTGCTGGATAATAAAAATAAAATTAAATATAATATAATATAATGAAATAAAAAATAAATAAACATCCTTACTTTGTACTTTCAAAAAGGAAGAACTTAAAAAAACATATTGTATTTCAGCTAGTCGACAAAGCAGCATTTCTCATTTTCATTTAATTTATCTTGATGTGCTACAATAACTAAAAAATAAAACTGAAATATCAATTAATAAAAACTATACTGACATTTAAAAAAACAACAAAAACTTATAAAAACACAAAACACAATTACTCAAAAACAGTTACTAAAATTAAAATTACAACAGGACATATAAAAGCACAACAGTCATATTCAAAATGTAATATTAAAGACTGTGATGTTAAAGCTTATATATATATATATATATAATTATTGTGATGGGGGCCCTGCAGTAAGTCATTGCCCTGGGGCCCAGTGTGGTCTTGATGCGGCCCTGTATGTATGTGTGTGTGTATATATGTAGTGTTTTACCTAAAAACATAGCGTGTCCCAACAGATGAAATAATCTAATACTGCATTGGAACTGCTTCAGGGGGAAAAAAGAAACAAAACAAAAAAAAAAGAAAATATGTTGTACAGATTTGGACCGACATGAGGGTGAATAAATGATTTTCATTTTTGGATGCACTTATCCTTTAATTTTATCTTACTCAATTAAGTCACACATTGTGATTGCTAATGTGTGAAGCTAAATTACAAAGATTTTTCTGAATACATGAACAAAAATCAAAAAGACTCACAGTAATCTTCGCTACAGGGCGCTCAGGATGTGGAAAGCATCCAAGTGAGCGCTTTCTCTCACTCTCTCCATCTCATCACACTCCATCCGGCCTGCAGACTGGTGTAGCAACCTCTGTTTCCCAGCAAAGCTTTGACAGTCGTGAGCAGGAAACAGTCAGTTGTTAATTTTGTTGTGGTAGTATGTCGTTTTAGCAGTGGAGACATTTGCAGAGAAGGAAGAGGAGTGACTGATAGACACTAAGGTCGGTAGAGTTTTTTGTTTTGCGCCATTTCCTCTCTGCAGCCCTGAGTTTAGAGCGATGTTCACGGAGAACATCGGACAGCCAGGGGGCAGAGGGGGTAGTGCGTGCTGGTCTGGATGAAAGTGGGCAAAAGTTGTCTAAGCAAGATGTTAGAGTGGAGCAAAGAGTGTCAGTAGCACTGTTTGTCTCCAGTGCTGAAAACTGAGAGGGTGAAGGAAAAAATAAGGATTACAAAAAAACGTAAAATATTTATTTTAAAATACTTAAAATATTAATTGAAATAAAATGAAATAAAATTAAATAAAATTAAAATTAAAATCTGTTTAAATACACCTCAAGGGTCAAACTGGAAGCACCTGTCAGACATGGGTTTCTCAATTCTCAATTTAGATTTTGGAAATGTCTGTATGGTGGTGTTAGAAAACAAAACAAAACAAAACAAAAAGCATGTATCAGGGATGTATATATATGCTACAATATTATAGCGTTTCGCTACTAATGAAACCAGGCGTTCGCAGTCTCTCTTTAACTTTATTAAAGAACTGAAGGAGGTTACTGTTTTGGCTGTAAACATGGGAGAGTATATAAAAATACACTGAAAGCTATGCATTTGGAACAAGTTGATAAAATAAAATAAAATAAAATAAAATAAAATAAAATATACATACATACATACATACATACATACATACATACATACATACATACATACATACATACATACATACATACATACATACATAAATAATTATAACGATTTTTGCCTGTCATTTTTATGTAATTTTTCTATCTCTATTTTCACCTCTCTAATAGAGAGTGAAAACGCACTGACTCCCAACACTGTCCTCTGAGAAAGTCTCTATTGTGTGTCTTCTCACGTTGTCCCTCAAACAACTACATCGCTGTCTTTTCATATGTGTTTACTGGATACAAAGGTAACCTCAGAAGCTTTTACAAATGCACTTTAGGTCATCAAACCGTGAAGCCCGAAAACCATCTTCCCTTGGCAAATGCTTTATTCACACTCAACACAGAAGACAACTATGGTGACTTCTGTGGAATCCAACAAAGTCATGTATATGCTAAGACACTTCCAAATCATAGTTTTGTATCAAACAAGGTCGTACTCAGCTAGAAATTGATTTTGTTTTGGTATTTAAACTGCATTCATGAAAAACTTATTGGAGGAGTCAAAGAGTTTAAACGTGTGGAAATCCAGCGAAGTGCTTGCTCAGAATCTAGAGGAGTCATTCACCACCAAGGTAAATGTTTCAATCATGGGAAGTCTGAAAAAAGGTGGTTTTGTTGGGCAATTTGGACTGAGAACCCATTCTTGAGAAAAGGCAAGCAGGAAAGGAGATTACAGCATGCAATAGTCCAGAAAGCATGAAGTGACAAGCAATGGCAGAGAGTCCTGTGCAAAATTGACATTTTTGGTTCATAAAGACTGCAGGATATCAGAAAAATAACTGATGAGAAGAACATTGATGCCTGACAGCCTAGAAAAATGACTCCTGAATGTGCCAAAGCATTCAAAATTCACATTAACATTTATTAATTTAGCGGATGCTTTTTATCCAAATTGATTTGAGATTCACGAAACGTTTGCCAAAGCAAATCGTTTTCTTATGAGGCCTTTTACATCTCGTTGAACCATAACCCAGCAACTACTCGGCCCACAGCTACTAAAAAAATCCCCTGTTGCAAAACCATCTATGAGAAATTCATCTTCATAAACATGGCCCACGGAGGTGACTGATTCTCAGCTCCCTGGAGCAGGACCTTTTGTTGCGAGAGACACATAAATAGTTCAAATGCTATCATGTGGTAATGCTGCTCTTTGTATTGTAGTTCAAGCTGTGTTGACAAATGTTTTGTTGGTATGTTTTTTTGCTCGCTGCTCTCTGTCCTTTGGCATTCAATATCTTTGACAGGGAAACATTTAGCAGTCTAAAGAGGGACAAAAAGCAATGAATGCAGTATATTTTCAGAACTAAAGTCTCTAATGTAGTGCTGAAAGTCTCAACAGGAAGTGGATGTAATGCTTTTCACAAAGCGGACAGAGAGGCGAAGCTAGGGACAATTCTATAAATCTACTGACCAAGAAATATATAAATATATACAGTGCCTTGCAAAAGTATTCATACCCATTTATTTCACGTTTTGTTATGTTGCAGCCTTATGTTAAACTGCTTTAAATTACTTTTTCCCCACATCAATCTACACTCCATACACCATAATGACAAAGCAAAAACAGAACTGTCACAACTTTGTAAATTTATTAAAAATAAAAAACTGAAATAAGTACATTGCATAAGTATTCAAACCCTTAACTCATTACTTCGCTGAAGCATCTTAACAGCCTCAAGGCTTTTTGGGTATGATGCGACAAGCTTTGCTCATCAGCATTTGGCAATTATCTGCCTTTCTTCACCTCACCTCTTCACTTCTCAAGCTCAGGTTGGATGGGGGCAGATGCATATTTTCAGGTTTCTCCAGAAATATTTGATTGCGTTCAATCCCAGGCTGTGGCTGGGCCACTCAAGGACATTCACAGAG